>NC_142352.1:50756739-50926498 GCF_059441175.1 Urocampus carinirostris
TAAATGAAAACAATTATCTCTTCCTCTAATTACCTTCTCTTCGGTCATTTCTTAGAACGCGAACTTTCTCAATCTTGCCCAGCAGAGCGCCGTCCTCCGCTGCAAGACAACACACAAAAATACTTTTCAAACGCGGGAGTGCAATCACGAGAGCAGCTGTTTCAGCATGGGCGTTTGCGCAAAATTATATATGTATATATACATATATACATATGTCAATTGCTAAATCATTTAGATGGGATCTCCAATGTGGTTTCCCCTACGGACAGATGAGGTGCCCACAGACCTGGTCTTAAAATAGCTCACCAGTGCTGGGTCATTGTCATTTTCTAGTATATATATATATATATATATATATATATATATACATTTGTTTTTTTTTATTAGTTGACTGGGTCTATTTAACTCTATTTTTTAATAATTTGCCTGGTAATAACATAGTGACAACAAAGTGATAACATGCTTAGATGATATTTTAGAAAATCAATTAAAGAAATTAAAATGCATGGGCTTCATTGAACAAAAACATCCATTCAAGTACTGTGTTGATAATTTTTTTAAGCAACTAATTCAAAAAGATGTACAGTAAGACCTCGGTTATAGCGGTTAATGGGGACCAAAACCACCCGCGATAAGTGAAAATCAGCGAAGTAGCGGCGCACCTTCCAAAAAAAAAAAAAATCTCATCTCATCTCATTATCTTCACCGCTTTACGACAGGGTTTTTATTTGCGCCGCACCGTGGTTGCCGTTCGGTCGCTCCCGCAAGCGAGCCCCTAACCCGCGGCGCGGGTACTTTTGGGCGCGATACGCACGACACCGCGACAAGCCAAACGGGTCGGGCGCTTGACAAGCCGAGCGGGTCGGGCGCTTGACAAGCCGAGCGGGGATTCCCCAATTACGGGGTCCCGCGCACGTCCGCCACCTTTCACCCGCCGCGCGCGGACGGCCGCCTGTCGTCGTGCTGCGCTACTGGGGTCGTCGAACGATCACGCCCGCCGCCTTTTCTTGCGTTGCACCGTGTGACACCGCGTCTGCCAAACTCGTGACCCCCGCCGCATTTTGTAGAATATGATCGCGCTTTATTGTTTGAATAAACACGTTATATAGACTACGATCGCTTAATTTTTTTAATTAGCTCGCTTTATTGTTTCAATATGCGTTGTATATAGAATACAATTGCTTTTGTTGGAAGCGCAGCACAATGCGCGTTCACGCGAGGTGGGGGGGGGGGGGGGGGGGGGGGGGTTATTTTACACAGGAGTCGGATTTGGGCACAACACCGGCCGCCTTATCCCGCGTCCGCTGACGGTCCGCCGAAAAAAACTGCAAAAAGTTAAAATCTGCGAAGTAGCGACGCCCCTAATAAAAAAAAAATAATAAAAAAATAATATATACAGACCACGAAGCTCTGAAGCCGCGAACGTCGAACCGCGAAGTAGCGAGGTCCTACTGTAAACCCTTTTTTATTATTATTATTAAACAAACATAAGTATTCATGTTTTATTGATTTACTTTACAGGAAATACAATAAACTAAATTCCAATGTATGGGTTTTATAAAGTAAATGAGCAAAAAAATATGCAGTTCTTTTTTTTAACTAGCTCTGTTCCTACCTTTTAACTATTTAGCAAGCTATCTAGATAGGTAAATTTTATTTTAAATTTTGGCCTCCTGTCTAAATAGCCATGTAGTTTTTAGCTTTTTATTCGTCTATGTAGTTGGATTTTTACTCTTTTAGCTAGCTCCCTTTCAGTTTTCTTTTACCCGTTTACCTCTCTAGCCAACTATTAAGCTACTTTGTTAGCTATTTAACAAGCCATTCTGTCATGATTACTGATGCGGTGCACCTGTGGCTTCCCCGTTGGCGCCAACAGCCACGGACCCTGATTGGCTGTTGGACTCTTAAAACTCTTCTCTTCCTGAAAAAAACCCGTCAGATCGTCTGCGAACCTATGCTCCCAGCTAGGCAAGCTTTTGTGACTCTCCGACTCTATCCTGCTCTGTTTTCTGTCTGATTCCCGTTGCCGACCTTTTTTCTGGACCTGTTTATGTTTTTGCTCCCCCGCCCCGGCCAGCGACCTGTTTTTCTCGCTGACAACGACTCCCTTCGCTCGACATGTAAGTGCCACTTCCGCGTTCCTGCTATCATGTTTTTGATGGGCTAGTCTGACATTAGGGCAGGTTTTGCTGTGTTCCTTGGTTTGTTTATTCCCAGACGGATTTGCGCTTATTGCCGTTGCCATTGTCGCTTTCAGTTGTTGGTTCCTGGTTAGCCTGGCTGCTCACTGCGTGTTTTTTGGTCAGCCAGCCTTGTGTTTATTAAGATGCTGAACTGCACAGAGTCGGGCCTTGTTTCGAGGCGTTAATGATATCCTCCTGGCCAATCACACTGGAGACTTTGTGCTTCGTTCTTCTGGAGCTAGCTGCAGCATTCAATATAGTAACCGCCAGGTGAGGACCAGGTGAGCTTTAATGATAGTTTGGCAGGTGGAGAGTTTTTCTGTTTTCTTTAAATTACAGAGTCCTATTTTCGTCTCCGTTCCAGTCCTCAAAATCTATTCTTATGTCCCGTACTCCTTGTGGTTATTACCACTCATTTTCAGTTGCAGTATTTGGGTTACAAACGAAAAGCACACATCCACACAACTAAATATTTTCTCCAATTTGCGCAAAGTAGGAATGATATACCGTATAAACATAAGTGACCATTTTATTAAATTGAGTATTTGTGTAACTTATTTGATAGGTTGGTCGTTTTGATTGTAACATTTCTCATAATTCACTGTGTGAATATAACTTGTTTTTATATTCTTAAATATAAAAACAATCTTTCACACACACACATATGAAGTAACGTTTCAATAATCAGTCTAATTGCATCTTTTGTACATTTATCAGTCTTGTACTCTTTTATTTTGAAGTCGCATTTCCGGTGTATTTTTCTGTATCCTGTGTGAAAGAAGTAACCTAGACACACGGGGGGGGGGGGGGGGGGGGGGGGGGTCTAAGTGTGGCCGGGGCACTCGGCCGAGGTGGTGGCAAAAAAGGGCACCCAAGACAATATATTGTAAATACCAAAACTAAAAAAAAGTTTGTGACGATTCGGATGAACTGGAAGAACCCGCGCAGGGGGAAGGGTAAGAGCAGAAGACTCACCCTCAAACAATGGGTCGTAAAAAAATAAAATAAAATAAAAAATTAAAAAAATACGGGCCTTTCTGTACAGGAAAACTTACCAAAAGTTAATTAAATAAACTACACAGCTTCAGATAGTGTACACTAACTAAATTAGAATAAATTAAGCGAATTTTGTGGGCTCTTTGTCGGTATATGTTCAATGTTGTGAAATGTTTGTGCATCTATCCTATATCCTCTTTCTTCTTGTCTATGTGTTTGTTTGCGCTGGCTTTTAATCGGCCCACGTAACTTAGACGTAACTTCAACGTAACAGAAAAGAAACAAAAAATAGAAAAATACGAAGGAAAATCGTCAAACGGGAGAGCGCTCCTGAACTTAGAAAAGAAAAAAAAAAGGATCGTCGCATCTGAAGTGTTCTTTAATCGAGAAAAACGTTTTTTTTTAAGAGTAAAACCGTTTAAAATATGTTGTATTTGGGGTGGAACCGAGAGCACATCTCGTTAGGAATCGAAAACGTTCTTTTTTGGAAAATCGGCGTTTCACGTGAACAGTGCAACATAATGGCCGCGGGTCTATCGGGTTCCTCCAAAAATATTTTTTCGGTCCAAATTTTTTTGTTTTTTCAATTGGAAAACAATAAATACAGGAGTGGAAAGTTTAGAAAACTTATGTTTGAGTTATTTTAGATGCGTTAAATGAAGTTAATGCCAGAATAACACTTAGAAAAGATACAATAACAAAATTTTTTACATTAAATAGGTGAAGCTTAAATAGTCGATTTCATTGGTTTGAAAAAAAAAGCTAAAATTAAGTGAGATGCTTATACGTCAATTTTCCATTAAACTGGTAAGCTAAAAAGCCAGTGTTAGAAGGTGCAGAAGGAAAAAATGTTATGTTGAGAATGAATTGTTGGCAAAGCAGGTAGGGGAGTTACAAATACAGAAAGATGAGAGTCGGTAGCAGAAAGTAAAAAGGGGAATCGAAAGTAAATCATTAAGGAGAAGAGCAAGGAGAATACAAATAAGAAAATGAAGAAATGTAAAAGGGAAAAGTTAATTAAATGAAAATAATTCGTTGAAAATTGGCTAAGTACGAAAAACAACAAATTATAAAGTTTTTGGAGTTCCTCGTGGTCTGGAAAAACACTATATAAATGCAAACCATTTATAATAGAATAGAATATACCTTTACTGACATAGTTACAAAATGGGTTAACACATTGTGACTGACAATGAAATTTGGCATAAAACTCCATCTTCAAAGTGAGGTAAAGGAACAGAGAAGATAAGGTTATAGTTATATTTAATACAATATTTACACAAAAATAATTGCATGTAAGATGATACATACAATTGAGGTTTGTGTAATATGCATTTGGTAAAGAATAGTCATCGTAGTGCAAAAAAGTTGTCAGCTTTGTGCAAAACATATGACGGTATTTTTATAGATAAACTATAAAAATAAACGAAAATTATTTAAAGGATGAAAATCTAATTGAAGGCAAATGAACATAGACATAACATATTGTTTTGCTTTAGAACAAGAAATGAGATGGCAAAGTATTACAATAATATAAATTCTACCACAAAAATACTATAGTAATACTATACAGACACTACACTATTTCGTTGCCACAATAAGAAATATTATAGACTACAGAAATATTACTAGGGAACTATTGTGAAAATACCACAAAGGAGCTAAGGTAAAATTTGATTTTACAGTAAAAGTGTTGCACTAACTCTGCTTTATAAGTTTTAGAGATTTGGTAACCCCCCATGGCTCACCAAGGAGGAAACGGAATGTGGAACGGTGAGGAAAAGTAGCACTAATAACGATGATGAAGATATTACATGGGATGAACAATGGTAAGTGAAAAAACAATTTTGATTATATTAAAGGAACATGTCAACACAAAGGGCGTTACAGGTGAGAACCAGAAAAGGTTTTGTGTTCATATGCGGCCGGTATGAACCATAACCATGATAGGTAAATCTCATCTCATCAGCTGCACCGCTTGTCCTCAGTGGGGTAGTAGGAATGCTGGAGTCCATCACAGCGATCATCGAGCAGTGTTTGGAGGACACCCTGAACTGGTTGCAAGCCAATTGCAGGGCACACAAAAATAGACATTTCACTCACTCATTCACACTTAGGGACAATTTGAAGACACACACACAGGAGGTTCCCAGGTCCTTAGTAATATGCCGCACACGTGCTGGCCACTGCGCCGTCGTGCTACATACACATATGACATATATATATATATATATATATATATATATATATATATATGAAACAATTTTAAAACTGACCTATCAATAATGATAATGTGGTAGATGTAAAAGAATAGGTTTATAGAGATATTGTAGTGTACGGAGTTTATTTTGCCCCTAAGGGATTTTGAATTCCGTCTACTAGCTTGCTAAAAGTTTTATAGATCTAGGCAGAGATCTATGAACCTGTGGTGTCGTGTAATACACTCTCCTTCCTGCGGTGTCGCTGTATACTAATGCGCAGCCTTGTACTTGTGCTTGAGAACTACCGAAGAAGAAGTTAAGTAAACACTCTATGAATGTACCGTCCGTGCCTGTCTCTGAATCCGACTGCAACCCTACTACATACACAACATATTGGCGACGAGGATGACTTGGATCGGAATCTCACAATCCCTTGCTTTGCTTGAAACCCCGGGTGTGCCTACGATGTTGTACACCACGTGGATTCAGATGTTCGAAAATTACCTGCTAGCATTGACTGCTAACGAAATGCCAGACGAACGAAAACGCGCACTACTGCTGCACTGTTTAGGCACAGAAGGGCAGAGAATTTTTCTTTCCCTTGCCAACACTGGCACTTCTTACAAATCCGCCTGTGATGCGCTAGAAAATTTCTTTGTACCATCAATGTCAGATGCTAATGCTATTGCTCCTGTGCACGTGCCTGACGTTCCTGTGAAGCTTGTGCAACAAAGAGATAAAAGGAATCAGAGCAGTATGCATACACAGCGTTTGAGAGATAAAAGGAATCAACACAAAACCTGCTACCGTTGTGGCTCCAACTCTCATCTAGCAAATGACCCCAAATGCCCTGCTAAAAATGCAAAATGCAACCCATGTGAAAAAATTGGACATTTTAGTAAAGTGTGCCGCAGCGCAATTCCTACTCAATCAGTAAGAGAAGTTACTGTCCCAGAACTTACTGTGTGTCATGTAGCCCCTGCAGCTGCAGTCCCAAGGCGCCTTACGTGTACAGTTGCTCTCCATGCGAATGATGAACAGTCTATTACTACTGACCTGCTTGTGGACACTGGTTCAGCAGTCTCAATTCTGCCAGAGAGAATTTACAGACAATCATTCATGCACTTGCCTTTCTCAAAGCCTACTGTACATGACCTACATGAAGAAGCCAATTCCAGTGTTGGGCTGTCTTCAACTTACTGCTACATACTGCAACCAGAGTGCACATACTAACTTCTACATAGTTCCTGACGGTACTCCACTAGTGGGAATGGACCTGTTCACTGCACTTCGCCTTCACATACAAGATGGGCAGATTACAACACCTGCTGCATCGGAGATGAGTCACTCTGTCAACACTACAAATGCTTTAGGCGTTGCTACAGGTTTTCTACACAAAGTTAAAGTGCGTGCAGACGTCCCTCCAGTCCAGCAAAAGCTACGCAGACTCCCATATGCCATGCATGACAAGGTGTCGGAGGAGCTGACGAAACTGGAAAATGATGGCATCATGGAGATGGTGGCTGCTGTGTCTCCTGATTTTTCTGCAGTCACTGCTGATGAGCTCTCCAGTGCATGTGAGGAATGTCCAGTGCTACAGAAGGTGCGACATTACATGCAGAAGGGATGGCCTCGTACTGCAAAAGGCCTTGACCCCCTCATCGTGCCATACTTCCGTGTGCAAAATGAACTTGCCTTGCAGAACAGTGTCATTGTGCGTGGCACTCATCGTGTTGTGATACCACAACAGCTACAGGAAAAAATGATCCAACTTGCTCATGCTACACACCAAGGGATCGTCCGCACAAAACAAAGACTGAGAGACTTGTACTGGTGGCCTGGAATGGATTCTCACGTTGAGCTCGCCATCAAATCATGCACCACCTGCTTGCAGCATGACAAAACCGCAACCACACGTACTGCACCATTACAGCCTGTGCCTACCCCAACTGCTGCCTGGGAAAAGGTTGCTGTGGACATTGTTGGTCCTATTCACTCTGCGCCAGCTGATTGCCGCTTCGCCATCACCCTCATTGACTATTACAGCCGATGGCCTGAGATTGCCTTCTGCTCAAATGTTACTTCTGCCTCTGTTATGACTTTTCTTTCCATTGTGTTTAGCAGAGAAGGTAATCCACAGGAAATTGTTACTGACAATGGCCCTCAGTTCGTGTCGACTGAGTTTGAAGCATTCCTTAGTGACAGAAACATCACACACCGTCGCAGCTCTGTGTACTACCCACAAGCCAACGGTGAAATTGAGAGTTTCAACAGAGTCTTCAAGGACTGTCTACAAACAGCTAACATCGAAGGTAAACCACTGAAAACCTTCTTCACTGAGTTTTTACAGTCTTACAGAGCCACACCACATGCCGTGACTTTAGTATCCCCCGCTGAACTTTTGCATACAAAGCTTCACATCACAGGTCTTCACTCCATGCGTCCTACTGCTGACAAAGGCAACATGCTACAAAACATACAAAACAAACAACGGAAGTCCAAACGATACACCGACAAACGTCGCGGTGCAAAATCACCCAGCTTCCAGATTGGCTCTGCGGTTCGCATCCGCAAACCTGGAATCATTGCGAAAGGACACTCAAGGTTCACCAAGCCACTGACAGTGGTAGCCCAAAAGGGTACAGCCACTTATCTGCTGTCTGATGGAAAGGTGTGGAATGCTTTCCACCTTGCCCATTCTTCCACCTGTGCTGCTGCTTCAGCGCGACAGCCTCCTGATAATGATGCTTGCCTCCTGCCAAGCGACCAAGTTGCTGAGCCACCTGAACCTGAAACTGTAACTGTGCCCTCACCACATCCCTCTCCTAGTGCACCGAGAATACGACATGCTCCTGCATGGCTTCAAGATTATGTGACTTAAAAAAAAAAATACAGAAAGACATGATGAATGTTCATTGTTAAAAAAAATTGTCATGTTTGTTTATGATGTGATCTTCATACAGTCTGCTTAAGTTTACAAGGTTTACACACTTTGCTTACCGATATTGACAGTATAGTTACTTACATTATTGCTTACCTTTGATAAATATTTACCTCTAATCTGGTAATGAATATTGAAATGTATGTTTTCTATAAGCTCATACTTACCCAAGAGTTATTGCGTATTTTAGATTAATGCTACTGTTGTGTCCTATTCTAACAAAAAGGGAATATGTGGTGTCGTGTAATACACTCCCCTTCCTGCGGTGTCGCTGTATACTAATGCGCAGCCTTGTACTTGTGCTTGAGAACTACCAAAGAAGAAGTTAAGTAAACACTCTATGAATGTACCGTCCGTGCCTGTCTCTGAATCCGACTGCAACCCTACTACATACACAACAGAACCCTAAAATTTAGTGATACAAAGATCGAAGTTATGAATCAGTGACAAATATAATAGATATCTGCGTATTCATTCAGTTTTGATCATCGAATTATTAATTTATTTTCTACATTTAATTGTTGATGGTAATGGCGAATGACCACAGGCTTGTCTTTTTCCATTTTTCTACTTTCTGTACTTCCTTCTTTCCTTAACAACTTAGTACAACATAATTCGTGATATCAATCATCAAAGCAAATGAGCCGTTTAAAAGCAAGCTCTCTTTGAAGGATTGAACAAGGAAACAAAAAAAGCCACTTGTCTAATAAAAAAAGACTAACTTAACCTTCGCTCGACAAGAATTACCACCGACAATGACGTAATCTCAAAGCGACGAGATCTCGTTAGCTAAGATCGACGTGCAGAAAAATAGGAATTCATACCGCAAAACCAAAATAACGATGAAAAGCTTGCAATGCGTTAAATCTTTGTTAAAAAATAAACTAAATGATAATGACAACTTAAAGGGAAAAAAAGTTGCGTCCCCAGCATAAATGATGCGTCTAGGACACAGGTACGTGGGGAAATGAAAACACTGAGTGTATAATACAAGATAATTATACAGAATAGTTTTAAAAGAAAGAATATTTGAGTAACCAAACTAATCATTTCTCATTGAATATGCGAATAGCAAAAGGGTAATAACTTTAAGACGTGTAGTTTTGCTCCTGATAAAGCAAGGACGAGTAAAGCAAAGAAGACGACTGGAAACCGTCCATAATTTTAGTGTCCATCTTCTCGTTTGTAAATGGACAAATTCAAAAGAGGCGTAATATGTAAAAAAAATATTTCCTTAGTTGTTCTCATATTCAATAATAGATTACTCTCAATAAAATAATGCAGGTCATTTGAACCAAGACAACGAGAAACAGATTGATCGATCCTGGAAAGGATTATAGGAATTAAAAATAACGGATTAATAGATTTCGAGACATATCATGATAATTTAAAAATATAACTGCATGGGAAATAAATGGATAAAAATTATTTAAACTAATATAATGTCTACTAGTACTTAAATTTAGAGAAAAATTTAAGACATTGAATAATCCGGCTAATTTACTAAAACATCCCAGTACGTAAACACGATAAAATTAACGAAACTGAATTCCACAAAAGACTCTTTTCTTTTTGAAAGTCAATGCACTTTCCAAACGACATATCAATCTGTCAAAAAGAGGTCATGAAAAAAAAAATATTTGCTGTGAGGGGGACCACAGTTGAGAACAAAGACATCAGTCATCCATTATCTGCGCCGCTTATCAACAGCGAGGCCAAGGGGGTGATGGAGCACATCCCAGCTGCTTTTCAGACAGCTAACAGGAGATTCCTGCACTCATTGTCAGTGGAACTGACAAAAAAGACAATAAAGTATTTTCGTGTTTGACATGGACACATTTTGAATAAGTATTTTTGATGGGCCAAAAGCAACATTCAAATGGTGAATGTAATGTGGAATACGCAAATCAAAGACTAAAACACAACCACATTCAAGAATACGTTTGCTTGAAGTTATAAAGAGTCTTGTTAATACAAAGTGTATGTGTACGCGAGGAAGATTGATAAATTTATCTTGCAAAATTATAAATGCTATCTTATTTCACTTGTATTCATAAATAGTGAACATAGGTTTTAACTCAGGGGGGAAGTTTTGAGACATTCAGGAAAAATAAAAGTTAAAACCTAGTTTTGTCCGCAATTGATGAAAAATTGTCTTCTGAATAAGCTCTCCATATAACTGTTCTTTGAAATTCAAATTACAAAATTTGGACGGATAGAAAAATATTACACAAAAGAAATGTAATATAACAAAATTAAAATGTTTGTCAAATTGATTAACAATAATCAATTAGAATAACCATTCACCATTAGATTATCGCCCACATTGAGAACATTTTTCGATGGTATTTTTCTTTTTTGGCAAAATAATTCACTTTGAGCGTGAATTACCTGCTTTCCTTGCAAAATACTGTTATTTTGAACAAATTTACTTACTGAAAAGATAATACATCGGTTATGATTTTTACAAAAGGCAAAACAAAGAGTGAATCATAACAATAAAAACGTGTATTCTTGGGCTAAATTGATAATTTAACAATCTACCCTGGTCTGCCTCGAGGGGAATGGCCAACAGCAAGATAACACATTGAAAATCAAAAGAAAATGCAAATAAAAAGTGCATACAATTTTTTTTTTCGAATATGATCAATCCACAAAAGAGAAAACACTCAGTAAATGATTCTGACAAAGATAATGGTTAAACTGATTCAGTGACTGGATTTAGTGAAAAAGCAAAATTTGATATTTTGAACTAACAATTTAAAAAATAAATTGTTTGTCTTCGAGGGAGTTTTGGGATATAATGCTCAAAATGTATATGGCAACTTATAGTGGGGATTTTAATAAACATAGATTAAGAATTAACATAAAAATAAACATAATTTAAGAAAATATACGAATCTATAAATGAATTTGTTTTTTTGAGCCACAAAAGGTGTCTCAAAAGGGGGGAGATAAATTATGGTTAACATAAACCATTAAAAAAAAAAAATGCTTCCCTAAATATTCATTTCTACGGTATTCATTTAAGCTTTTCTCATCCATACAGGAGATGGTGACCCCTGCTGACCAGATGACGGAGTTCTGTCAGCCCAGGGAGCTTCAAACTTAACTTTTCTTCAGCTTTTCTCATCCATACAGGAGATGGTGACCCCTGCTGACCAGATGACGTAGTTCTGTCAGCCCGGTGAGCTTCAAACTTAACTTTTCTTCACCAGGGCAGCGATCAGGACTCCTGCCATCAGCTGTGTCTCCTACACACGTCCGCCCCGGGGCAGGAGGCTGTTGTCATCTCAGGGAAGAAGTTAGCTCGCCAGATCCGAAAAGAGGTGCAGTCCAATGTGGACAACCGGATGGTGTCACCTCATCTACAAGCAACACATCATCACGCCAGGAGGCGTGGGGGTGTCTAACTGTGGCCATGCTCATGAAAAACAGCATCAAAAGCTGCCAATGATGTCCTAATCTATTCTCCCGAAAGAATAGGTATCGCACTCCACAATGATAACTAGAAAACTGGTGGTCATAAAAGTACCAATATAAGACTCCTAAAAAACTGTGGGAAGAAAGGAGTTTTGGTTGAATTTCTGCTATTGTTTTGTTGAAAACTTTGGACTTTGCGGACTGCTTTGTTACATTGGTATCAGTTCCCACACATTACACAATTTACATGGACTTAGACAACGTTGTCTAAAAGGACTTATCCCTACCAGCTAAAGGGAAAACCCCCCCCATTGCACACACGAAGATCCGAGCGGGTAAGGCTAGACGAGCCCCCGTTTACATCGTCGTCGGCAGGCGACCTACGAGGTAACCCAGGCTCGGATTAGGCCCTGTGGAGACCAACGCGCAGGCAGGGTTCTTTTTTTTTATTTGTTTTGGTTTTTGTTCGTTTTATCTGTGATTCTTATAGTTAACCATCGCTCATTACTACTACGTTTGCTAGTATAAGAAACACTCTCGACCTCATGGAAACGAGGTGGGAGGAGGAGAATTTTTTCCTTTACGAAGGTTTTTCGCCCCTCCACGAAGCTACCAACCTGTTGGATTTCTTAATGATGTACAAACTTGAAACCTCTGGTATTGTTTTCTTCGGAATGATAGGTTGGTCGTTTTGGTTGTAACATTTCTCAGAATTCCCTGTGTGAATATAACTTGTTTTTATATTCCTAAATAGAAAAACAATCTTTCACACACACACACAAACACACATGAAGTAACGTTTCAATAATCAGTCTAATTGCATCTTTTGTACGTTTATCAGTCTTGTACTCTTATTTTGAAGTCGCATTTTCGGTGTATTTTTCTGTATCCTGTGTGAAAGAAGTTAACAAGAGACAGTGTGGCCGGGGCACTCGGCCGAGGTGGTGGCCCGATGGGCCACCGGACAGAGCTATTAAATTTATTTACCTTAATGCTTGTTTTTATTTGAGTAATTCTGCCAACATAGAGTTTATATAAGTTTTTAACTTTATCATATTATAAATCATTTTTGGAGCCTTTGATCTGTCACAAAAGCAAAGGACGTGATGTCATCGCCACAAAGATTGTTTTTCAATAAAAATGTAAAAGCCACCATTGATGCAGAGTATTGTACGATGTAATATTTAACATTTTGAGAACGTCAAATTTTTCCTGGTGATTTAAGATCTAGTATTAGTATTGGCACACAGCCACACAACCAGTACTATCTGTTTTATGTGTGTCGGAGCAAACTCCTACCCCAAAAAAACGGCCTGGAGAGGGAAGGATGTTACCAGTTGTGTACTTGCCCAAGTCACACCACAGAAAGTGGTACTCTACGACCCAGGTGGTTAAGAGAGCCGTGAATAAGAACCGTAAACTCTGCCCTATAGTATTGTGTTCCAAAGAGTAAAGACTTGGGAAGTCTACCATTTTCATTGCATTCGTTTTTAATTCGTTAAAGAGATGCACAGAGAAGAAAAAGACGCACGCACGCACTTAAATGATCACAGCAGCACAGCAGATAAATGTCTCTTTGCTTCTATTCAAGTTTTAAGATATCAACATTTTAAAATGAATCCAGCCAACATCAGCAGACAAATGTTTCTTTTTGTCAAGTTCTTAGGCTTTGAAAACAAAGACTGGTAAAAGGAAGTATGTAATTAAATAAACATGCAGTTTATTATAGAAACTGTAAAAACAAAATAAAAAAACAATTGCAAATATTAAGCTATGGTAACATGACATCAACTTGAATATTATCTTGTAGACCAAAATTGTTTTGCCTGGTGGGTCATACAAATATTCAAACTTGTACATCATGTCTTTGAATGCTGGTTTGTCAACAGTTTTGAACGGCAGCATTTCAGTAGTCATACTAAATGCTAGCGGTCGCCATTTTACAATCGTGTTTGTCTTCCGTGACTCGTGTGTAAACTTCACATAAAATCCAATTGACAAGCTGCCACCCCGAGATTGTTTTCCGTTCTCCATTTGACTAGTTCGGCGAACTGTACATAGTGCCTGGACTCCTAATATTAGGCTTGAAATAAGGACATTGTTACTTTATGAAATTAACCGGTTAATTCCCAAAATGTGTGAAAGATTTTTGATTGTTAAAACAATCTTTTGATGCAGCTTTAGCAGGCTTCCTAAATTGCATTCACTCTTCTAGGGCTCAAATCAGCAAGTAGACACCCTTCGCTTTGCCCCTTTATTAATTCTATTCTGTTTGAGGCAAGGCAAAGAATCAATCACTGAATAATGCTATGCCCATCGCATAAGAGCATTGTGATCTCGGGCAATTCTTACCATTATCACTGTAGTCATCAACCAAAATGATCTCTTTGACAAAGTGAGCTGGACTTTTCTTCAAGACACTGTAGTAAAAGAAAGAAAAACACAAAAACATCAGGGTCCGCATAGTTACATTTGCTTCCATAAAACACGAACAAAAAGCATTCAGGTACCTGACAACAGTACGCAGCAGAGCGGATCTGGCTTCATTGTGGAAGGTGATGATCACACTCGAGGCTGGCAGATCTGTCTTCCATTGCTTGTGTCTGCAACTGTACACATATGTGCACAATAACAAACAAATAATGTCACGTGGGGATGCCCCAGTAGAGAAAATGAACAAGGTTCAGAACATTCGCACTAAAGTGCATATACACCTGTTTTACTTTACAGGACTTGGGATTGGGTTAGACCAAACACATTCTAAGAGAGGAGCATTACCTTATTGGCAGCCACCTCTCAACACATCTGATCTGATTAAAAATCTGACATAAAAGAGACACACACCACCACTTTTGATTGGCGCGTGCAGTACCGAAAGTAAAAGAGCAGTAAATGGATTTTAATGTCTGTGTGTGCGTCTGTTTTATCCCTTTCACGGCATCATTACGTCACACGAGAAAACAGGTAATTTAGTCAATCTAAAATTAACATTGCCTCAATATTCACAGAAACAGAAGATTGCATGGATATGAGTCATTATAATAAAATTCTATTTGGATTGGACAGGGTTCAAACACTTACAAGCACTTTCAGGGCCAATTTTTCCAGTACTGTACCTTCAAACAAAGAAATCCCAGCGCCGATCAGAAGAATATTTTTTGTTGACTTTGATTATTAAAATAGAATCGCTATCTCAAGTCTACTGCATGGTGCTATTTTGAGGTGCTATTTTGAGGTTTCTATCAGTGATCTACAATCTTTTTGTGTCAATGGATGATTGCTGGGATGGGCTCCAGCACCCCCGCGACCCTACTGAGGATAAGCGGTGCAGCTAATAAGATGAGAGATGAGGCCTGCTATAACCTGACAGGAATTCTGCCAATCCGTCTCAACAAAGCACGCTTGGCTATGTCACACTTGTTTATAAACAAAGATGGGCTCCATAGGTGATGGTTAATAATAAAGTTCATCAATACAGAAGAAAAAAAAAGAAAGAAAAAGAAAGTACAGTGTGGAAAGGGATCGGCACCACCACTTGTCCAAGACACACCACAGGAAATGGTGCCCCTACAAGCCTAGTGTTTAACGGATACACCCAGTATTTTTAGGGGCAGGAATAAATACAGCGGTACCTCTACTTACAAATGTCCTTACACACGAAAGTTTTGGATTACAAAGTATCTGGATGGGAAAATATTGCCTCTAGTTACAAAGGCGTTTCAGGATACAACAAAAATATAGTACGCGCTGCCATTCGCCACTCCCAGAGTTCTACCTGGTAAACTGTTGCATATGCCTGAATAGCGGCTTGCTCTCAGTCTCCCCTTCCCGCTCTGTAGTCAGTCTACTATATGGTACCTACCACTAGGAAGAGATTTCATTCACAATGGACCCCACAAAACACACGAAGAAAAGTGGACAAGGAAAAAAGAAGAGGAAGAGACTTTTTCTGGCCACTGAAAAAAACCCAAGAGATAATAGAAACGAATGAAAACACACACCGCTGTGCAGGAGTTCAGAGATGAGTATCATTCTATCAGCCCAAATTAAAGACATTTTGGCAAACATCCACAAAAGTTTGGAATTTGTGGAAAAGTACCACCTAGAAAGTGTTGACAGGTCTATCACTCACGATGATGACGTTTGCCAGTCGCATTTTTGACGTATTGTCAAAAGTAGGCAAAAGCAGACGTCATTGGATCAATTTTTCAAAAACCCAAGGCAAAAAACAGTGTTGAAAAACAGTTAACAAATAGGCCAGTTAATAGGTGCAATCCCCATGGCGTTATCTTTCAATCTACAGTGAACCTTTACCCATGGGCTCAACCTTTTCCTTGAAAGACAAGATAGGCTTACATATGATGATTGAATAACAAAAAAGAAAACAAACCGAAAATAAGACCAAGGCAGCGTCAGAAATACTCCAATGCCTCAAAATGGATCAGTCCATTTTATTCCTAGCACTGCTCTGGAGCTAGGGTCCAAATGAAACTAGCCCAAATCAGGCTTTCCACAAGAGAAGCTCTGGTTAAAACATTTCACAGTTGCCAAATACATTTTTAAAATTTGCTTTACAAAATAAGAAAAAACATAAAAAATTCATTTTAACCTATAAATTAATTAACATGAAGAATTTAAATGATTTTGTTATTTGCAGGGGCTTTACTTACATTTAAGGGACAATGTGTATTATATGACCATTAGATATTGCTATATTGTGTAGTGCAACCAAAAACATGTGCAAGGAAGAATACAAACTATGGATACTCAAAGTGACCACCGGGGTCTTACAAAATTCTATGGGAAACACTGCCCACTATGAGTAAGTACTCACAAAACAACTAGCACAGAAAGTGCACTTTTCTTTTAAAATTGAAAATCGCATCAAAGTCCCGGTCTGAAAAAAATCGTAGTTTGGTTCTTTTACAAAATCCTGCAGCCCTGGTGGAGACTGATTAATTTGCTCTCATGACATGTGGTTCTCAAACAGGACTAGAGGTAAGATCGGGCCCAAAAAAAGCACCCGAGCCCGACGCAGGCCCGAGGGGTATTAAACCCGACCCGGACCGAGCCCGACTAATTAACTGGATTTGCTGGCCCGGCCCGAGGGGGCCCGAAATTACATATTTTATTTATAAGGAGGGGTGATTTATGATAACAAATTAAACTCTGCCTTTTGTTACAACATCTAGGCCTAAGTTAAATAAAACTGTATAAACATTTACATCTTTTATATTTCTGTGTCTGCACTGCAGATGTTACATTAAGCGACAATCTGTCATTGACGGGTTTTTTTTTTTGAGGTAGCGAAAACATTTAAGGGCGTCCGTCATTTTGACGACTGGATCATTGGGCCATAATCCACAGCAGCAGTAGTAGTACGTCCTTAAGATTTTAGCGCGGCACTATCATTGAGGGGGTGTTGACGAGTTGTGCCCTTTTCCGACTCCTATGCAAATCCCCCCCCCCCCCCCCTGATCGTATTCTATATAAAACGCTTATTAAAACAATAAAGCGAGCTAATTATAATAATTGGGAGATCCTAGTCTATATAACGCGTTTATTTAAACAATAAAGCGTGATTTTATTCTGCAAATTGCGTTTTTTAACGCGGATGAAAATGTCACCAACGTCAATGTACGCTTCCGACAAAAGCGATCGTATTCTATATAAAACGCTTATTAAAACTCTTACCAGAGTGCGTTTTCCTCGTCAGTTCTCCTCTCTTGAGTTTATCCTTAACTTCTTGTTGGTCCGACTCCATATCGGGGATACCAGGCCAAAATCACGCGAATTTGCGGAGGGGAAGATTATTAAGAGGACAGCATTCACGTCACGTCACGTGCACAGAGCATGCTCTGGCTCCGTTAAAAGCAATTACAGCTCCTTCTCCGTTTTATCCAAATTATTTATTTTATAACAAGTATTCCTTGGTCTAGTATCCATACATAGTTTAAGTATATATTTTTAATGAACATATATTTATAATTATTAATTAATTTAAAAAAAAAAAAAAAAAAAAAAAAAAAAAAAAAAAAGCAGGACCGAACCCGACCCGACCGTATGACTGACATTTCAGGCCCGACCCGGCCCGAAATTGCCTCGGGTTCGGGTTCGGGTTCGGGCTCGGGCCATGAATCTTAGCTCTAAACAGGACTGCCAACATTTTTCAATTTGTGAGCTTTGTTGGGATTTTCAATGATTTTTACACTTTTTGTTTTAAGTTATTCTAAGTCCTGTAGTTTGTATTGACATTTGTATTTATTTATTTGTTGTAAAAGAAAATAATGATAAAAAAAAAAAAAAAAAAAATCAGGGGTTTATGTACATTTATACGAGTTGCTGCTAAGCCTCATTTTATTTCCTGCACTGTTAGTTTTTGGCTCAAGCGAACAAATAGTCATGTTAGTTTTGTTGTAATTCTAATTTATTTAATGTAAACGGTTTCATAGATATAAAGTTTTTTTTTATAACTAATATTCTAGTTTCTTTTTGCATTATTACAATTTTTTTTACCCCAATTTTTAACCTTTTACAGCGAATGAATATAGTCTCCAAATATCAGCTATCAAACTCATCTGAATACTAACAATCTGCATCAGTCATGAAAAACCCATATCGGTCTATCCCTACTTCCCATGCTATTTTATGATTTATTATAAGTCTGATGCCACTGAACAATCTGACGGATTGTAGACAAAACATATTCATAAATGGCTGAGTTATCATACCTTAAGTTCACGTTCAAAAGATGTACACTGACATAGATTGTGTCACCAAAAAATGCATGCCATGAGGGTTAATGAGCACTAAGCAAGCTCGGCATCACAAGGAAAATGTTACAAATGAAGCACAATTGGACAGGAAAGCAGAGAAACAATAAAACATGTTAATCCTTCTGTTGTAATGGAACGTCTTTGAGGAGCATGATCAAAGCAAATGGGTTTTGCCTTCAGTGAGACAACAGGAGGACTAAAGGGGGAAATTATGTGTTTAAAGTTAAATGGCACAACTAACATCTGTCCGTGGAGAAAATCGCGGCAAAGCTAGGAAACAAAATGGATGAGTACTTTTAATCTGAGAGTAAAAGTGCACCAACAAGACCACACCAAAAGCAGAAGAGTGACTATAAGTGCTCAGTGCCCTACTAACCAATTGACACGCAATACAACACTAACATGGTAGAGCGCTCGTCTTGGGATCAAGAGATTGCGGGTTCGATTCCCGGCTCCTCCGTGTCATATGTTGAAGTCTCCTTGGGCAAGACACTGAATCCCTAATGCCCCCAATAAGCAGGTCGGCGCCTTGCATGGCTGCATGGCCGCTATTGGTGTGTGAGTGTGATTGTGAATGGGTAAGTGTGAACAAAAAATACGTAAATACTCCTTTTTCTCAGGAGGGTATGCGAGTGTGAATAGTTGCTTGTCTAAATTTGGTACAAAAACGCATACACCATTGTTTAAAAGGTAGTATTTTTTGGGGGGTTTATCAGTACAACTATTCGCATTATTACCCTTGAATTTATTAAGAATCTCATCCTGATGCAACAAAAATATTTAAGTTGATTATTTAAATTTTCTGTTCAATGTTTTTCTTTAACAATCACCAAAAGATATTATGCATTTATGAGGCTTGCTACTGTTTTTAATCACAAAAACAGAGCAGGACTACGTAGATATATTTTGTATACTGTAGTGTATGGAGTACCCTATGTTCCCTTGATTTACTAACAAGAGGTCTAGGGTATAAACTGTCTTTAGTCAAAATAGGTTTTGATAGAATAAAAATCCAAATCAGATAAGCAGTACAAAATAGGAGTAAAAAATAATTCCAGCAAACCAAAAAACTGCAAAGCAGACTGTGGCCCAGCATGTTCTCTTTTTAAGTCTTTTTGGGAAACCTGGACGTTTAGTTTTATTAAGTATAGTCAATATTAAACTATGTATTTACACAAATGACCGCCTTCCTCTATTATTAGGATTTGATTTTCCATTATAGGGGTGAAAAAACGGTCTCAGTACAGCATTTTTTGGGCTGCGTGCAACTTCCTGGTGTCATTTGACAGACCAATGCAATAGACGCCGTTTTACATCAGATCTTATCAGTGTAAAACAAATTTGTTAACCAGGCATGCACAATGCAGTTGCATATGGTAAAATGTTCAAAGGTGAACTGCAGTGCTTGAACAAAAGCTAAAGCTTAGAGTTTGCATTTGTGTACATTGGCCGTGACAAAGGACAATACATACTGGTCATGTCTGGTATCTGGTACAGCTCTATCCATTCTGAGTTTATCACTCTCCACCTGGTTGAACTTGTTTCTGGCGTATGGGTCTTGACCCGGTCGGACCACAGTGGCGCCAACATACAGATCTTGTTCGAAGTCCTGCCAGCGGACCTTACCTGGACAGAGAAGGGAACAGTAAGGACCAAAATAGGGTAGACCAGGGGTGTATATTAAATAGATCACGATATACTGATGGACCGCAGTAACAAATTGGCGAACCAAAAATGTGGGCATTAAAAGTTGTAATTTATTACAATTATTAATAAGTATTTAATGATTACGAGTTCAAATTAAATGTAATATTTACATTTGTGTATCATAAAATGTTTGGCAATGGGGTTTATCAAAATGCCTTACAAATCATTAAAAGAAAAGTTATTTCATTTACTTTTCAAAGCCCAGGTGAGTAATATTTGACCACTAGAGGGCACTGTTATCTAACGTGAACAAAAAGTAGTGCCACAACTGGCAACTACACAGCAGATAAACATGGCTAAGACTTAAGTAAAATAAATACCATTTCTCGACCTCTGACTTTTTATAACAATTAATATTGGTATGATAGTTCATGTATTTTTGCCTAATATTCAAATCAAAATTTTGTTTTTTTACTGAATGAATGTTTTCTGTAACCTTTAGGAGATCATCCACTAGATATTACACACTATCCCTTTAAGAATGTGTTGGAATTTTAACCACTAATGTAAGTACATTATTTGCCGCAATTGAGTACAGAGTATTTTATTTTTCCCAATTATTCGATCTGCAGTACCGTGTTACCTTTTAGCGCAAGAGTATCTTTGGATAAAAACACTTATTACAAATTTCGACTATTGTATTACATTTTCAATTCGAAACATACTTGATTTACTCAGACGTGCATTGAAAAATATTGTGAGCATTAATTCCACTAATTGGGACACTTTTTTAAATGCTGGACAGCTCTTGAGTCTTGATTTTTTTTTGGGTGGGTAGATCATTTTGACTTGCTCATTTTGTAAGTAGCTGACTGCTGAAAAGGAGAGTACCCATGAAGTTGACCTATTTTTCCTAATCTAGCATTATTATTGATCAATTGCCATATTAAAATGGCGGCACCCTCTGTTGGCTGCGGCTGCATCGGCTCGCTACAACGGGTCAGGTGTATCGACATTTCGTTCTGTGTACATTGTTACAAAGAATGACAATACAAAGGAAATTATTATTATTATTATTATTATTATTATTATTAGAGACGGAATGAATTGGAAAACTGTGTTTTATGCCCAAATTGGGACTGGGAATAAATGACACACACTTCTACTGAATCAAACAATTCCATCAAATCATAAAGCCTTTACACATTTGGAATTCATACAATAGGATGAGAATGGGGATTACGTTTCAGTTGAAATACAAAATGCTAGCAATGAGGTTTATGCAAATACACTTCACTGCTGTCTTTGAAAAAAAACTGTCAAAACCTTCATGAAAGTCTCAACCATGTAAACACGGGGAGTAGAACAAACACTAAAACGCAGATTGTTAATGTGTGCATTGGGAAATCCACAAACAATCAAAAATGACTTACCCCAGTTACCAAGATCCCTAACAAAGGTTTTATTTCCCAGTTAATCCTGACCACTGAAACGCACTCGAATAAGACCATAGCTAATTAGCGGAACACCACTGCAATGGTTATGACTTGTTTGAAACGTATGGCAGGGTGAGATTATTCCATCCGTTAATGGAGGCGAGTGTGTGCAGTGCTAACCGCAGACAAAGAGAGAGGAGAAGGCTGACAAAGATGAAAGGCTACAACCGAAACGCGCGGATGTTTCTAACTTGACAGTATGTGATTGCATCTTGAATGTTTACTAGATGTTGCTCGCAGTATTTACCGTGAAAGTAGAAAACGACACACTTGAAAACAACATGGTATCCTAACTGATGATGAGTCTCTATGGCAGCTATTTCATGTTTTCACATGAACTGTACTTTTGTTTTTATGCTTTATGTCCACCTGGATGAAAGTCTTAGTTTTTCCCTTAGTTGCTTATGTGTGAAAGTCTTAGTTTTTCCCTTACTTGCTTATGTGTGTATAAAATGGCTTCAAAAGAAACAACTACTATTACCCAAAAACATTTTTCCCCAGCACTAGTGCACGTTAAACATAACCAACATCACATCCAGCAACAGCTTACAACAGGCTTTATTGTTTAAAATAATAAACAGCCTCCCTTCCAAATGCTTTTTTTGTTGTTGACTTAAAAAATGTTGAATATATAAAAGATTCAAATTGTGTTTTACTTTTTTTGAGATATGAATATATTCTAATTTATCTTTCCAGTGTTGTTCATGGATGTGTTTGACGATTTGCTTAAAAAACGGAAAAAAAAAAACTGAAAACACTGTTTAGTTTATTTATTCTTGTATTTTGTAATATATTTGCTGTTGCACTGAAAAGTCAATATTTTAAATTGGCACATTTATTGTGTCACACAGGTATTCCAGTTGCTTGACTTTTAAGTTATCGTGTATAAAACGGTTCAAAGTTTAAACGAATTTTTTTGTTGTGTGGTTGTGAGAAAGTTCTAACAATCTGAAATCATTTGAAAGAGCAACATAAAATGAATAAAAAAGGTTATTTGATTCACTGTATAGGAATGCTGAAGAAATGAAATGAGCAGTATAGAATTTTTTTGTGGTCCTTTGCCTGGGATAGTTTTAAGTTAATTGAGAAATCCATGTAATCCGAGAGGGAGTGGGGCAATATCTTTGACTGTGAGCAAAGCTCCGGATGACAGCTGCATGACAATACGCTCAGCTATGCCTTTTTAATCTTTGGAGTTTATGTGGTTGGAAACAGTGGATAGAGAAGCAATTTGTTTTGCTCACACATTGCAAAGGAATTCTAATCATTGCACCGCCAAATGACTCTCTGTTTTATAAACGTCATAGACGCAAACAGATATGTGACACTGAACAAAAAGTATTTCAATGTGGGTTCTCCGTTAACCACTAGGGTTGTCGGGAAAACATTTCCTGTCGTGTGTCTTGGGTAAGTATAGCCTGGTGGCGCCCATCCCTTAAAGGGCCAACAAATGTTTCCACCCTCATGACCATATTATTAGAAAAAGAAATAATTTGGTATGTGATAACACTGTGGGCAGCACGGCGGCGCAGTGGTTAGCGCTTGTGCGGCACAGTTCATGTCATGGGAACCTGTCGTGGGTTCAAATCCAGCTCCAGACTTCCTGTGCGGAGTTTGTATGTTCTCCCCGTGCTTGCGTGGGTTTCCTCCGGGCACTCCGGTTTCCTCCCACGTTCCAAAAACATGCATTTCAGGTGAATTGGCCGGTCCAAATTGTCCCTAGGTGTGAATGAGCAAATGAGTTGTTTGTCCCTGTGTGCCCTGCGATTGGCAGGCAACCAGTTCAGGGTGTCCCCTGCCCACTGCCCAGAGATGGCTGGGATGGGCTCCAGCCCCCCGCGACCCTAATGAGGATAAGCGGTACGGCTGATGAGATGAGATGAGATGAGATAACACTGTGTAGTAAATATTAACTGAACTTTCAGACACAACCGGAATAAATTTGTTTTCATTTTTTTCTCTGTAAAACCACAAGTACAGAGAGAACCCAACAAGACACGAATCTTGTTCCTATTCCTGGATTTAATGAACATATGTGTTACACGGTTACAGCCTCTGTCAGGAATCGAACAGGGTTCCTACAGCTTAAGGCAAGTTAAATTTGAGACTTTTTAAGACTATGTAATGCCCTTTGAAGTCAAATTTAAGTCCAAGTCAACAAAGAACACAACTAAAACAAAAAAAATTAAAAATAAAAAGAGACCAAATTATTGAGAGACAATTTTAAACAAATGTTTGTTTATTTTATTAGCATCACACTTTGGTTTGGTTGAAAACTTCCCGTCTAAAAAACAATAAAAGAAAGGATGTTTGCAGTATATCATGGATCCTCAGTCAAAACTGACAAATAACTACTAATTCCATAAAACTTTTCTGCTACATTCATAAAGCATTTTTATCATGATGCAAGAAAAATAACTTTTTTATCAAATCTTTTTAGGTCAAACAAATATAACACTCATTAATGTGTTAACATTTTTAAGACCTTCAAAAATTAGATTTAAGACATTACATGGCCATCTAAGGCCTTTACGTAAAATAATAAATTGAATGTGTTTTAAGACTTTTCAATGATCCGCTGGAACTCTGTTGATAGATTTTTTTCCCCATGAGTTAGGGGTTTGTAGTCTATTTGATTTAGTAATTCAAAGTGCATAAGTCATTAAGAGTGGTGCATAAAACCAGCAAAGGATCTTAGAAAAGGACTTTTCAGCCAACTATGAAACTTAGTTGCATTGGCTAACCGCGACTCTGAAATAATTATTTCGGTGCGTGCGAGTAAAAACAAAACTCAGGTCACGCTACTCGAGTGTAATAGATTCCCTGTGCAGTTCATTTTGAACACAGTTTATTGAAGTCAACATATCCCCCGATTCCACACACTGTCACAAGGACGTACCAAAATCCTGTTCCGTGCAACAAAATAAAAGAGGAGTAGCAGCAGTGCTACCAGTGAAAAAGTAAATGTTAAGACCCGCCTGAGAAAACACTAACCAACCACAGTGCACGTCAAAGTACATCACTTGGGAGAAATTGGATCCTAATTTACTTAAAAGGTGGAAACCAGCACAATACGTCTGTAATGTCATGTTACCTTGTTGGGCTATACGCACATCAGTTAAAAAAAGCTTCCTGGAGTCTGGACAAGATGGAAGCAAAATGAGAATATACTTCTATTCAGCAATTTAAAGAGTGGGGTAAATACAATAACATTCAGAAATTAAAACAATGGTGGAATTAGTTGGCACTTGGTTTATGCCAGGCCACGTGAATCAACATTTCTCAGTGTTCATTTTACCTCTGAAAAGTGATGGGTCCCGGGGACTCGCATGCTCAAAAATCTATGGGTCCCAACAAAGATCTATGGGTCCCCAAAATTTAGTGTTATCGAGGTTGAAATTGTAAATCGTTGACAAATATATAATATAAATCTATATATTCATTCAGTTTTAATCATCACGGTTAATTGGTAATACAAAGCAATTATCACTTCAGATTTTTCAGTTCACAAAAATATTGTACATTATACAAATTAATATTGCTGAAATATTGGTCTATATATTCATGCAGTTTTAATCATCACAGTTAATTGGTAATACATAGCAGTTATCACTTCAGATTTTTCAGTCCATATATTTTTCGTGGTTTGCTGTCCCACCACAGTTGTAATGCCTTCTCAAGGTCTAATCCATTATCATCCTCCTCATAGCATCACCAGGAATATAATTTAGTCCATTTTGGCAAAAAAGTCCCTTTCTTGCTAGAAGTATTCTTTTGTTTTTTTTCTTTCGTCGAATCGTTTGCTTCAACACATGTGTTTTCCTTGCCTCCGCGATCTTCCGAAGAATTCCTCCGCCGTTTTTTCGTGCCGGAATTATTGCCATTGTTATCACTTTCTGCATTATGTTTCGACCTTTTACTGACACTGAATAAATTACCAATTTTGTGTTGATTGTCCCCTAATACTAACCTTTTTTTCGGAGGCATACTCATACCCGTCAACCTCCACGGCTCCATGCCCTTACAAATTGTCGTATTTTCCCTTACAAAATACAAAAAAATCTTACACCATATTTTTTTTTTCAAACGTGTTTATTTAAGTACTTTAACATGTTGTTGGTAATATACTGATTAAAGGGATAACCACAAAACTGTCTTTTTTCATTTTCTCCTTTTTTTTCTTAACTTCTTTATACAACATCATAATTCGTAATATAATGCATCAAAGCAAGTGAGCCGTTTGAGAGCCAGCTCCCTTTAATGAGTTGAGCTGAAAAAGCCGGTTCTCTAAAAAGAGACGGACTTTCACTACACAACTCGAACTCGTTTGACTTGATTGATTTGCCGTTTCGTGATAGTCTGTGTATACCGGATGGTACCCATCATTGACAAATTTGCGTTTTTTCGTACAGATTTTCTTGTACGTCGTACACGTCTTAAAATGCATAATAAACGTACTTTGTACGGCAAAAACGTTCAGGTTGACAGGTATGCATACTTGACCTTCACTCAACGACAAGCACCTCAACAATGACGTAATCTCAAAGCAACGAGATCTCGTTTGCCGAGATCGGCGTGCAGACGAAAACTCGAACCGCGAGACCAAAACAACAATGGCGGATCTGCCTGACGAAAAGTTTAGGGTGCGGTAAATCTTTGTTTAAAAAAAATAATCGGGTAATAATGACAATTTTGTGTCAAAAAAGTTGCGTCCCGGGGACGCACGTTTATTTGACACTATGCGTCCCCAGCAAAAATCATGCGTCTAGGACGCATGGACGCGGGCAAACGTGAACACCGATTTCTATTTATCTGTTATGATTGCTCGAATTTCATCGTTGCTATGAGAGTTTTCTATCCATCTATCCATCTATCTATCTATCTACCCTGGTCATATGCCTAGAGAGGGGTGACCGACAGCAAGACAAACATATACAAAAACAAAGAAAATAAAAAAAAAGGGAAAAAGTAGCAAAAAAAAACCCACACAAACATTTTTGGACCATGGCCAACCTAAATGCCTTAACACCCAAACAAGTTAAGCACCTCGGCACCCTAGTTGGACATGGTTTCGTCCCTCCAGATTAAACGGGACACAAGAAAGCGGCCATGTACCTCGGGTCAGGGTGACACAACACACTCTTCTGTTCAACAACAGGGCCCGACAGCTTTAACTGGTTTACCCCTGCCGCATCATACAGGTGCCCTTCCCATCCCTTAGAACGCATCCAAACATCCCGCTATCCTTTCACAACACCTCACCAAACATTCCTATCACCAACAAGAGCTTTAGCTTCCACTACATTTGGACCTATTTTATCCAGTGCACTCTTAACACCATCCATCCACATCAATCGCCGCCTTCCTCATGATCTCCTTCCATTGACTTCTGCTCTGTAGATCCTCTTCAACATTCGCTCCTCATCACCCCTCTCCATGTGTCCAAACTAATCGAGTACTCTCTTATCCACACGCTTGCTCAGTTCCACTACTACTCCAGTTCTGTCTCTCACAATTTAATTTCTCAATCTATCCAATCTGGTCGCTACTAACATACTCCTAAAACACTTCAAATATCTTTAATTTCCTTCTCAAATCTGCGTTCAGGCTCCAAGTCTCTGCACCATACAACACAGTTGCCACAATCACACTCTCATACAGTCCGCTTTTAACATCCATACTCATACTCTTGTTGCTCATCACTCTCCTTAGAACACCCAAAGCCTTGCTTATTAGAGTTTTACCGTCTATATAAATCTAGTACTTTTTTACAAACCTGGATGTGAAGCACTGAAGACTTTCTTCATTGCTAAATACAGGCATCCTGCTCTTCTTCAGCAATTCAATTACACAGACAAACCCCGTTAAATTAGACTGTCACAAGACTAGCTGCACAAAGGGGGGGAAGTAAAGTATTAACTTTACTTCTGAAATATTTTTTATTTTATTTATTTAAGTATAAGGGATTTCATATAATACAAATTACATTTGTTGAAAGCAGTGGGGATTTTCACAGGAGGCTGAAGGTCGAGGACAGGTCGCGCCGAGTGTTTTGGCTGGGGAATTTTGATAGCGGGGGGCTGACGAGGGAATAAGGCCTTGTTTTGATAAACGCTTGGCATTGCTTTGAGCTGATATGAGTTTCCTTTAGACGTGGCGGCGTCTTTCGGCGAGAAGGAGGTGAAGTTGGCACCTGACCCGCTCCATGGGGGAGGGGCCTTCGTGACGCACCGGTCAGACTAGGTGGGGAGTTCCTGGCCCGCCCATGGGGGATGGCTGATGCCCCGACGTGTCAAAAAAACGGAAGACGGAAGGAGAGAGACGAGAGATGGGAGGCTCGACGAAGACTAACTAGACTAATTCGACAATAATTCGGCTAAATTCGATGGAATTCACTTAATATATACTTTAAGAAAATAAATCTGCCCCCGTGTGGAAAAGCCTGTCTCTTGTCAATATGTTCCCATTAAGAAACGAGCATGCATTGTTAGAAGAATAAAGTTCGTGTTTTGTTAATGGAGTCAGATAACTAATTCGAAAAATTTGGTAAACGCTAAATTTGTAATATAGATTTTTCCTAAACACTTCTTAAAATGTACGCTGTGGGGTGGACCCCCCCAGGCATTGAGCACATTTAGGCCACAGCCATATAAGAGCATTTCCTTGTAGAGAAAACCAAGCTAACGTGACACAAACAGTGTTCTTGTCTGCCCGCGTTCCTGCGTCCTAGACGCATCATTTTTGCTGGGGACGCATTGTGTCAAATCATCGTGCAACTTTTTAGAGACCAAATTGTCATTATTACCCGATTACTTTTTTTTTTAACAAAGATTTACCGCACTCTAAACTTTTCGTCAGGCAGATCCGCCATTGTTGTTTTGGTCTCGCGACGTTCTCGGCAAACGAGATCTCGTTGCTTCGAGATGACGTCATTGTTTTGGTGGTTGTCAAGTGAAAGAGAAGTATGTCTTTGTAAAAACAGTTGGTATTAGGTGCAAATCAACAAAAAATTGGTAATTTCTTCAGTGTTGGTAATAAGTCGAAACATAATACAAAAAGTGGTAACAACTGCAATAACTCCGGCACAAAAAAAGGCGGAGAAATTCTTCAGAAGACCGCGAAGGCAAGGAAAACACATGTTTGGAAGTGAACAATTCGACGAAAGATAAACAAAAGAATACTCTTAGCAAGAAAAGGACTTTTCTGCCAAAATGGATTCAATTATATTCCTGGTTACTCTATGAGGAGGATGATAATGGAGGCTACATGTTCTGTGATGCGTGCACCCAGCGTGACAAAAAAACTGGATTGCATAAATCATTTCGCAATACAAACTTTCAGAAAAGCACACTGGATCGGCACGACAATGAAAACCACAAATTAGCTATGGAAATTCCGTTGCTGCAATTGGACCTTAAGAAGGCATTACAACTGTGGCGGGCAAAGAATACAGTGGGACCTCGCTACTTCGCGGTTCCACGTTCGCGGGTTCAGAGCTTCGCGGGTCTAAAAAAAAGAAAAAATTATAATAAAATGAAATAATTTTTTATCTTTATTTTTTTTTAGCATTTTTGAAGGGGCGTCGCTACTTCGCGGATTTTTTCTTTTGCGGGTGGTTTTGGTCCCCATTAACCGGGTCTAAAAAATAATAATAAATCAAAATAAAATGTAAAAAATAATAATAATAATAATATATATACATTTTTTTAAAAGCATTTTTAAAGGGGTGTCGCTACTTCGCGGATTTTCACTTTTCGCGGGTGGTTTTGGTCCCCATTAACTGCGATAACCCAGGGATTACTGTATACAGATTTATATCGTCGGTAATTGAATATCCCTTCCCTGGGACACAATCGAAAGAAACACTCTCCTGGAGACTTCTTGATGATAGTAAATTAGTTTTGGCTCGCTACTACCATATCGTACATTGAAAAACAAAACAAAAAAACAAAAAGAAAGGGGGGAAATGGTAATACATAAAATAAGGGTAGTTTTGCTAGTGGAACAAAAAATCTTGGCATGTTGTATAGTATTATTATTAGTAGTATTATTATTATAATTATCATTGTTATTAGGGGACCGCAAAGACAATTTGGGGCTCAGAGTTCAGAAGAAAAATGCACAGTTTTGGATAGATGTACATTTCTTTATACAAGTGGACATTTATTATGTAAACAATATTTCTTTTATACAAACAATTCTCTTATCAGCATTTTACACATGTGTTTATAAAGAAGCTTGTATCATAATTAATTTGGATTACTTTCATTAGGTCAAAGTTTTATAATGCAATCAAGAACAAGAGTAATACTCCCAGCCCATGGCTCAGATCTTGACTGCAACAACATTGTATGTGGCCAAATTAGTCAATGAAAAATGTTTATAATTCCTGCGAAAAATTTGTTACAACATTTCGAATAAACTAAATAGCCGTGCACTATAAAACAATTTTGTTGTGAACAAAAACTATTTTTCCATCCATCTGATTAGTAGACTTATGTGTACTTCACCATGAGGCTGCAATTTAACCTTGATATGGATTCAGTCACTACTGAAGACACCACAATTTAACCCACGACACAGGTGCTGTAAAAAAAATTAGGTCACCAAATATAACAGGATAACACGAAATCCTGGATAGACATGTTGAAAATAATTAGTATTTGAATTAGATTTAACCCCAACACCAACCCAACAAAGAGGTCTTTAAAAACCAGAGATTAGAATGGCAGTGCCCTGAAGAAGACCCTCTTACCTCTTTCTTAAGGCTGATCATTCAATGAGATGCTCACATTCTTCTAAAGGACACCTTGTCCCTATTAAGACCACCAAAGACCCAAAAATGTCCCCGGACAATACATTGGATTTGCTTAGAGCGGGTGTGAGGTGAGTTTTATCAAGAAAGAACACCTCAATATCATTATAGCAAAAAACACACACAAAAATTTTGGACCATGACCGACCCAAATGCCCAAACACCCAAACAAGTTAGGCACCTCGGCAAATAAGTTGGTCATGCCTTCATACCTCCAGATGAAACGGGACACAAGAAAGCGGCCATGTCACTCAGGTCAGGGTGACACAACACACTCTTCTGTTCAACAGCAGAGCCAGACACCTTTCACTGGTTTACCCCTGCCGCATCATACGGGTGCCCTGCCCATCCCTTAGAACACGTCCAAACATCCCACTATCCTTTTACAACACCTCTCCACTCACTCCTATCACCAACAAGATCTCTAGCTTCCACTAGATTTAGACCTCTTTCCTGCAGTGCACACCATCCATCCATGTCAATCACGGCCTTCCTCTTGGTCTCCTTCCAATAAATAATTAATAATGTATGGAATACACATAAGAACAAAACACAATAGCAAAGTAATGTACTGTACTTAAAAGTCACTGCACACATACTACAAGGTGGGGAAAACACTAAGAAGTACAACAAAAGGAAACGTGACAACAATACCTACACATGGTAAAAATTCACTAGCAATCAACAAATAAACCACGGCATGAAGACTGTGTGGAGAAATCACTTGAAACTGTCAGAGATAGACATTATTAAGACTATTTCGTGGCTGTATTTACACAGATAAAATACATATATATTGTTAAAAACTAATCGTGATACCAGGAGCAAAAGTACTTACAGCCTCCATGTTCGTTGAAGAGAAGGGAAAGAGAACGCCCCCAGGGGGGCGTGGTTTATTTCACGTCAGTGAAAACATTACACACATGAACACGACTTCACAATAAAAGAATATAAGATTGATAAACGTACAAGAGATATAATTAGACTGATTATTGAAACGTTGTTTTATGTGTGTGTGTGTGAGAACGATTGTTTTTGTATTTAGGAATATAAAAACAAGTTATTTCCATTAGACTGAATTTCTGAGAGATTTTACATCCAAAACGGCCACCTTGACAAAAACACAGATAATAAATTTGAGCAAAATAAGTAACAGGCAGGAACAATAATTTAACGTGATAAGCTTTTTGTCAAATATACAGTACGATAAAAGATTAGATCTTTTTTCTTAACTTGAGGTTTGCAGTGTTCCAATAATGGGCGTAACGAGCCTCTTTTTTACTGTTTTCAATTCAACCCAAGCGCCCCGAAAAATCATAGCATTTATAAAACTCTTTTTTCCTTAATAAAGGACTGGATAGGCTTAAAATTTGCTGAACGCTAGATGAAAAGGAAAAACAAATGTCAACAGTGCTGCGTCAGAAATACTAGTTCAGTCCATTTGATTCCTAGCACAGCTCTCGCCCCCCAATACCAAACAATACCATGACTTTGTTATCATCAATAGACATTATTTCCCATTTTTACTGCATTGCACCAAATGAGACAATAATCCGCCTAGCATAATTGTTGCGTGTGTGTAAGCTATGTGAGTGGTCATCCTCCCAGCACCAGCATGGACATTTGGAGTTTTTTCTGAAAAAAAAGCGCAATGTTCAGTTGAGAGTCTATTACCCAAAGTTAATTATGAAGAAATACACATAACCTCCTCCTGACATATTGACATATGGTTGTCAGCGCTAGGAGAGAGAGAAGTAGAAAGGGAAGAGACAGAACCTAAAGCCTCGGAGAACACAGGTAACACCCTCGTAGAGATGCAAATTTGAACAGTGGCTGAATTATAAAAAAAATACCTTCCAGAATAAAATTTAAGATGTATTCCGCTTATTATCTTCTTGCTAATTAAACAGCTTGTGTTTGAGAACACAGAAGTGGATTTTTTTAATTAGTCAATTATTAATTACTTTTTTTAAATGACTGAATTGATATTTTTAATCACTGCTGATGTGTGTAATGTAACGCGATGCAATGACACTCCTGAACAATGGTGTGAAATGAACCATTTTTTACCGAGCTAGAAACTCTGGGGGCTCAGCACCCCCAAAGTTCTGAACCTAAACTGCCCCGAGTTCCACTTGTACAGATGAATATACAAGATATCCTTTACATTTGTGTTAAGCCCCGAGAGGCTGCAGGCATTTTGGCCAGGCAATGTGACAGACAAGTGAGGTGTGTGTTTGTGTGCCTGTCCGTGCACAGTCCATTTTGGGTGTGTTTATGCCCTGCCGCAAACTGTGATGAATGACTATATACTCTAAGTGTGGCGGAAAATCGTCATGGTTTTGCAGGGGCCTACCGTGGCCTAGCGCCACAGAGGCGGTCGTGCTTTGGGCAGGGGTATTGAATACTTCTAGTGCTGTGCAGAGCAGCATCAATCATATATCATATTCATTGGCTGCGCTTTGAATTTATTTGGCCAACAATGATCGGAATCTGCATGCAAATTTACCGAGGAAATGTTTTCACAGTGACTACCTGTCAAACTTGTTTATTGATAATTCCACCCCTGAATAGGAACAGAAAGGTTTAGCATTTTAAAAACTGCAGTGAAGTTCACAAATATTGTTTAATTACTTATCAGTAATACTTATCAGTGTGGTTAATTACTAATCAGTAATCAGTTTATGTCCCATGAGAAATTTCGGCACTTATGTGTAAACGATTTTTGAGTAGTTCGATCTGGAATCAATTGATTTTAATTATTAACTGTGGTTTTCTGATGTGTTTTTATTCATTCTTGACTCAATTACAAACTAATGAGGCATAGTCTTAGTATAAGCAATAACATTTATATTAATTAGGTTTTTCTGTCAATCAAGAAAATGTATTCAAGTGCCCATTTTTCACCTACTTAATATAAAATCTAATATATATATATACAGTGGGACCTCGCTACTTCGCGGTTCCACGTTCGTGGGTTCAGAGCTTCGCGGGTCTAAAAAATAATAATGAAATAAAATAATTAAAAACTTTTTTTTAAAGCATTTTTGAAGGGGCGTCGCGGATTTTCACTTTTCGCGGGTGGTTTTGGTCCCCATTAACTGCGATAACCGAGGGATTACTGTATGTGAACTGAAAAGTGATTAAAACTGCATGAATATATAGACTAATATTTCAGCAATATTATTTTGTATAATGTACAATATTTTTGTGAACTGAAAAATCTGAAGGTATACCTGCTTTTTATTACCAATTAAGTGTGATGATTAAAACTGAATGAATATATAGATTTATATATTTATTTATATATTTGTCACCGATTTACAATTTCAACCTCGATAACACTAAATTTTGGGGACCCATAGATCTCTGTTTCGACCCATAGATTTTTGAGCTTGTGAAGTCAACATATCCCCCGGGACCCATCACTTTTCAGAGGTAAAATGAACACTGCACAAAGTTGGATAAACAAGCCCCAATTTCGCACGCACCCCTTTTCTGGGCAAAGTAAAATCTTATAAGAAAAATTAACTACAAAACCTTTGTGAAGGGGTTCACAATAGGTCAAATATGTGATTTCAACACTCCTCCCAAGTTAAGTCACTAATATCTTATCAACAAAAATTATGGAAAGGCACAGACGAAATGCTGACCAGGGTAAATTGATCCGTTTAACAAATCTGGTTGAGTGCAAAGTGGCCACGCAAGCTTGCATCTATATTTGTGGTTTTAACCATTATTCTGTACATTTCCAGTAGCAATAATGTATATGGATTAAATTGTTATGAAAAAGGAGCTAGATTCTTACCGGGCGGCAAAGACTTCAGATTGTTAGCCTTGTCGTCAGAATTATGAGCTCGGCTTCGTCCAGATGAGTCACTTGAGTCCCAATCATCCTAAGAAAATAACACAAAAATACTGAGCATAATTTTTTAAGGTATCAATCTTGGGAGGGTAGCAGTACAACATGAGCCAACCAAGCAGCAAATCTACATAAACGACAAGCTGAAACGCTGTAAAATCTGACAGGGTTTCACACTTGTCAATTAAAAATAAAAAACAAAAATCAATCATTGTTTGGCTTTTTGAGTCTGTCTTATTCCACAAGATCAATCGCAAAGCTCTGTTAAAACACATTCATGCAACATTAAATATTCATGACAAGTAAAGCCAAAAAAATACATGATGTCTATCTTAAAATTCCATTCCTTTTATGGAATATCTCTTTGTTTCGTTTCTTAGTATTGAATCTTTCATTGTCTGTGTGATTAAGATCAAGAGGCATTTACAACAAGAATAATCCATCCAGCTGTGTGCCTAAAACAATTAAATGTTTATATTCATTTTCAAAATATTCATAAAGGGAGAGACCCCTGATTTTGTTTGCAAATCATTCGGTGAAATCCTGTAAAGTAAATAAAAAAATACTTTTTGGAAATGAACGGCCGCCGATTCAAGGAGTTGTAGGAGAAAAAGTAGCTTCAACTTTTTCTGGCAATCCTAAACATTTTACATGATGCATTACTTGAAACGGATTAGGTTTGAAGTTTAGCCATTGACATGCTACAGTTGGGCTTAGGTGTACTGGTGTGAACTAATTAAACCAAACAAAAAAAAGATAAGTTCTTAACAATTTCAAAATTTGGACATAGGGTTACCAGAAAAATATGTGTTACCCTAGCCCAGAAGTCTCCAAAGTGGTGCCAGCAGGCACCAGGGTGCCCCATGAGAACAGCTGAGATGCCCGTGTGATATCCTAATAAATGATTGAGAGAAATTTATATTATTTCGAAAAGTATTTAACACAATATTTTAGGTTAGTCTGTTGTTCTAACACAAATAATTTACATCATAAGTATTGACATCTATGCAGCATTATTCTTGATCGTTTGAAAGTTGAGAATAAGTGCTTCATTTTGAGTTTAAAAGGTTTAACAGTCATTGGTGGGTTTAGATAGCCAGTTTCACCTTATTACTATGTGTGTCTTTGAACAACAAATATTGTCATTCCTACTTTGATACCTATCCAAATGTGTTAAGTTACTTGGAGGTGGTGAGTTGAAAGTGTAATTATTAATGAGTATGCAGTTTTAGTTAACTTATTGAATACCTGTAATACGATTAAAATGCAATATATGAACAAATGTGGAGCTTTAAAAAGGGAATTTATTTTTGTTTAAGGCTACTTTTTTTAATACCGTAAATAAGTGTTGCACTGTGTGAAGTGATTCTACTAGGCCTTAATATAGTTGGGTACAAACTCATACTGTACATTATATTAATATAGTCATCAATGTTTTTAATGTTTGTTAGGATTCTTTAGATCGATGTTGAAATCTCCACAGATGAAGTGTTTCTTTGCCTATTGTTGAATATGTTTTTTCAGCCCAGTTTGTGAAGGTTTCAAGATTTAAGCCCGGAGATCTATATACACAACTGACTATAATATTTCTCCTTTTTTCATTTATAATTTCTATTGTAAGACATTCAAGTAATTCGTCAATTACAAATGACATGTTTTGTATTATCTTCGATTTGAATCTTTTGTGCACATATATAGCTACTCTTCCTATTTTGTTTGTTCTATTTACATAATTAAAATGATAGTCGTTTAATTCAAAATTAACTCATTTTTCCTCACTGAACCACGTTTCAGAAACTGCAATCACACTAAACGGGTTATCAAAGAGTTGTGAGCATTCTGTGATGTCTTCAAAATTCGTGTACGTGCTTCTACTGTTGAAGTGAATTATTGAGAATTTTCCTTCAGATTTAACAAAAGTATTATATCCATTTCCAGTATAATATTTGCAATTGTTTGAGCTAGTTGATAGAAATTTGTGGTCAGGATCGAAGTCATCTAATCTTGAAGTATTGGAGTCAGTGTGATCAATAATGTAATAGTTCTGGTAGATCATGGCCTAATATATTATGATAATTTTTTTTATTGTGATCTGTAATAAAGGTGTCCATGTTGTCAGTCCAGGATGCCATTGTATCATTTGAATCCATCATTGTCCGAGATTGTCCAGTGTCATATGTATTTACCGCTCTATCCAGGCCTTCAGGAAAATCTGTCCAGCTCCTACATTTTTGCTTCTTCTGGAGTGCTGTTTAACTTTATGTATACTCTAAAGTTTGAAGTCCAAGTTTCTTGTATCTTGTTTGTTTTCCTCAAAAACCGAGCTTGTCTTGCAATGTCAGAGTTTTTTTTTTTTTTTGCTTAAGTGTTCATCAAATAAACATTTGTCCCATTTAGTTTTTTTCCTTGCTTAAGGATTTCATGTTTTTGTTTCCTGTTGACAAACCTCACTATGGAAGCTTTAGACGTATTCTCACCTCTTGATATTGGATGACATGCTTTTATGTCGTCAGGATTGATAGATATCCCTTTTTGACTCATAAAAGCAATGACCTGTTGCTCAGCAGAAACTTGATCAGCATCCGTTGCAATAATTTTATTTGCCACCGCCTTGGCATAGGTCCGAGATTTGATGTCCAGACGGGTGATAATCTCAACGATCCTGGTGTATTTTTCAAGTTCTGCTACACGTCCTTCTAGCGCATTAGTCCTCTTGTCCTTCTCCATGTTTTCGTTGTTTGGATATTTGATTTCAGCCAATAAACTCATGATTGTATTTTGTTGTTTGGTACCTATATCCATTTTGTCCATCATTAAGCCGAGTGACTTTTTGATTCCACCATGTTTCCCTCCTTACCGTGATGCAAATTCAGTCGCAGTGGCCAACTAGCCAGTCTCCTCCTTCGCCGCGTGTCTTTCCTCATCGCTCGCTCCAGCTGCTTCTCGAAGGCGAAACCTTCTTAGCCGGGAGGGGGGGGGGGGGGGGGGGCGGTGGTAGGGGCAGCGAACGTTGTAGACACGACTCTCCCCACGCAGCGCCAACAATGGCCCAACTCGGAAAGCAGGACGAATTGGCTTCCTTCCTACACTGGTTTTCGGAAAAAGTCCGCCGAGTCTACGGCGACGTCGACTCCGTGCTTTCTCTTTCGAAACCCATAGACGCCAAAATCGTGGCGCACATTAGCAGCTACACTAGCTTCACGCTGGACTCCAATGCTTTGACAGAGGGTGGGAGGTTGTTCCCCAAAATCAAAATGATTTCTGGATTTTTTTCTTTTTAGTTTATCTTTCTGAGTGCACATGCACCTACGATGAAAATTTCAGACCCCTCCATGATTTCTAAGTCCGAGTAATAGCAAAATAGCATGGTGTTCAAATACTTATTTTCTTCACTGTCTATATTTGTTCCTGAGCTACATGTATTTCTAAGTTTCAGCATTTAGGTTTATCATGCCCACAGACAAAATACACTATCCAAGTAATTGTTCAAGGGAATCCCTCGCTACTTCGCGCTTCATTGTTCCCGGCCACAGTGCATTGCGGGTTGAGATATAGTCTGCGATCCGTTATCCCAAACATGTTGCTGCAAGCAGGGACCGGAAAAACACACTTGCATTAAACAACCAGTGGGAGAGCTACTAAAGCAGATGCTCTCAAGACTCCAGAGTCACACACTGCAGAGTACTGAGAGTACAGACGTGAGGAAGGTAAACACAGAAAACTCCCCCGAAAATGTAATTAATTCCAGTGTTCTCAATTGCATGACTTGCAAACGGTACAATGAACAGTAGAATAACGTTAGAGTGGAGCACACAGCAGCTCTAACTCTTGAGTCCCGACATGCTTGTGAATCAAGACCACTGACAATATTGAGATTATTAAAAATGTGGTAGAAAATCATGTATGTGATGAGGAGACAAAGGAGTAGAAAGTGTATAGTCAACTGGTTGAACGAAGTAGGTTCATGTGGAGATTAATATATTAGCTCTTGTACTAACATTAGTTCATCAATCAAGCGTGTGTGTTTGAGATACAGAGCGTAAAAAGCAGGCTCAAGTAGAGGGCTCAGTGATTAGCTGTATATGAGTTGCTGCTAAGTGTAATTTTATTTCCGGCACTGCCAGTAAAATCCTTATTTAACACTAGAAGTCCCAGGAAATTTCCTACCCTCCAGAATGACCAGAGGACAGTCAAAAAGCTGTGGTATTTAAAACTATCAACTCCAGAAGGCTGTGTTGTTTTAAACTAACAACTCAATGGCCCATCATGTAACCATTGTTGTGTAAATGTGGAATGGTGGGGTTGTTTAAATGGAATATGGTGGGTGTGATGTTGATAGATGTATACAGAGATTGTGCACTGGAACCTTGTTCAATACCTCTTGTCCTTGGATGGGCTTATCAGATAGAAAGCAGAGCTTAAAACCTCCACCAAACAATTTTTTCTTCACATTAGCATGCGAAGGGTCATTACTGAGTTGTTCACACCAGAGTTTTCCTCATTTGCAGACCAATGGCGAAACTAATGCAAACAGTTGGCAAAAATACTACAAATTTATTAAAATTGACTAAAAAAGCTAAACAGCAAATTTAGTGCTTCAAAACAGGGAACAAATATTATTGTCTTCAGTCTGATGAGAATGAATACTCTAGAAATACTACACAAATTCAACTACAGTAATACAAAAATACTATTACAGAAATATTACACAGAAATACCCCAAAAATTAAACTACAGTCATAGAAAAAGATAAGAAATAATACAAAGATACTAGTATGGAAATACTTCAAAATACTCCAATATAAATACTACAAAAATACCACTACATTAATTATTATAGGTAATTCAAAAATACTGATACAAAATATTACAACAGAAATACTACAAAAGTAAAACTACAGTAATACTACTAAAATACTACAGATATAATACAAAAAATATCCAATGAAAATACTACAAAACACTGTAGAAATACTACAAATAAAAGTAATGCTATAAAAGGATACAGAAATACTACAAAAATCAGACTGTGAAAATACTTTAAAAATACCCCAAAAATACAAGTACAGTAAGACTACAAAAGTCCGGGCAGGTTACGCCCCCATCCGACATTATTTTCTTTACAGTAGCATTCCTAAGACTTAAAAAGTGGTCGGCGGCGCCCTCTGTTGGCTGCGGCTGCATCGGCTCGCTACAACGGGTCAGGTGCAATCGACATTTCGTTCTGTGTACATTGTTACACAGAATGACAATACAAGGAAATTATTATTATTATTATTATTATATGAAGGGTAATTGCTGAGTTATTCACACCAGAGTTTGCCTCATTTACAGATCAATGACATTCTACTAAGGAAAGCTAAATGGCTTTGCTGTGGTACTTCTGGTGTTAAAATCCATGTTCTTCCACTGAATGCCATCCATCCCAACCACCAAATCTGTCGACTGATTCTTTACAGCCTCTTGCAAGTAACTGTGTGTTAACACAGGGAAAACTCACACCCCATTGGACACATCACACCATTAGCATACAGGCTTAATGGCAGCCTGAAATGCAAGCCATGCAAGTGTAGTTTCCAGTAGCATTTTACTAGCAATACAAAATGGGATGCACATCAGTTTACAAAAACATGCCAAGAAATTTGGAGCAAAAAATAATCTGCGAGGCAATTATGTGATCAATTTGGAAGTGTGTGTGTGTGTGTGTGTGTGTACGACATGTGTACGATTAGTCTATTATAGTGCTTCTCAATTATTTCCTGTCACCAAAAATAATTTTCATATCTTGTGGTTTGAAAGGGCCGGCACATTAGAAGCAGGTTTTAATAGCAACAACCAATAAAGGCGAGAAAAAGTTTGCAAGACGTGTGTGCACGACTTTAATAGGCTGGTGTAAAGTGCCATTCAGTCAAACAGCCTTTGCACAAATGGCCACCAAGACAAACGCCACAGCTCGTAGCTTCAGTAGCTTGTTACATTGACAATAAATTCATTAATTAAATTGGACTCTGAGGAAAGTTGGAGAAGTGCAAGGAAAAACCTGATCACCAGCGGGTACTGCCTGGAAGCGACATCCGAAGGGAAAGCTAACAGCTAGGCTCAACAAATCTTAAGCCACCACTGCCGAACATGGCTATTCACCAACACCAGATCCATTACCCATGAATTGGAAGACTTGGAGCTATTACTAGTGGAATACCGCTACATTTGTGACTTTTGTATTTGAATCATCACAAAAACCTTGCACAAGTCGTGGTTACCCTACGCTAGCATGCAACTAGCCATGCTCTCTCCGAACCATTTTCTTAAACTGAAAGGAGTAGCCCTCCAATTTTCTCATGTCCAAACCATCTCACTATTTATTCAACTGCAATTCTGTTTTTATTTGTACATCTATCATTATTTTATTAGTCATATACTCTCTTTCTCTAATGTCACTATGTTTAAGTTCTCCTCAAAAACAAAACAAGCACTTTTCTTGCAAAATTGCATCAAAAGAACAGTGCAGGTCTGAAAAATGGCAATTAGGTTTTTCCCAGAATTGTGCAGCCCTATTTCCAACATATGTTTTATAACATTTTATGTTATTTTGGCAAGTTAAAGTTCCTCTAATTCAGATTTTTGAGGTATAAATGGCCAATACTAAATTGCATTGTTACAGATCACAAACATATACCGTAAATTCCAGACTATAGAGCGCACCTGATTATAAGCCGCACCCACCACATTTCGAGAGGAAAACCGATTTTGTACATACACAAGCCGCACCTGTATATTAGCCGCATGCGCCAACATTGATAAAAACGCAACACAAACACGAAATTGGGGGGGTTTTTAAGGGTTATTGTTCTATCTTCGTTATTCATTATCCATTATCCGTTATCGGTCAGTTCATAATACGCTACAAAGCCTAGGAGCCGGGACACTTACTCTCAGCCAAAAGGCCAAGCTAAGGTCCTAGCCCTAAAGCCTTGCTGCGATCATTGCGAATGCAAACCAAGACCTGATACAAGCTAAAGAACACAGCCGGCAAAATGAACGGAAAACGATACCGGTACTTAACATTTAATGCAGACCTGCGGAGTCCAGGTGCCCGTTGAAAGTAATCCAAGGAAAAAAGTTTATATTTCCAAAGGTAAGGGTGGGAAAAATATATATCCACTATTGTCGGCCGTGTCCACAAACACGTCTCACCTTTACTCCACTTCCCGTCAGCCCTCGTTTGCCCCGCCCCTTCTTTCTCATTTGCTCGTGCAAAACATCAGAATAAGTTTCTAAAATAAATACATTACAAAAATATACAGTTGCAAATACATATTATACATGGTTACACATATTTACAAAGAAAGACACACCTTCTTCACATCCTCCTCCATAGCACTAACTGCTGCCACATACAACCCAAATACTTGAAACCATCCGCCCCTGCAACTTTACACTATTCAACAAAATCTTTTATAACCCTACTTCACCACCTCTTGAACACCTCATTACTTTACTCTTGTCTGCATTCACCAGAAGCTTCCTTCTCTCAACTACACTCAACTACAAAAGCACACAGTCCTGCTGCAGATTCAGCCACCAAAGCAGTGTCATCTGCAAACAACAGCTGACTTACATGCAACCTACCCTCACACACTATACCTGCTCTTACTCGTACCTCACGCACCACCATCCATATATAAATGGAACAGTCAAGGTGACATGACACACCCTTGCCTCAAGCCCACTCTTACTGGAAACCACTCACTCTCTTCAATCCCCAGTTTCAATCTGATACATTATATTGTTAATCATCTACCCCTAATAAAATAGAATTCAATTGAAGCTTGTTACCCTAATAATAACCGAGCTGTAATCCAGTGTCAACATTATGTAGCCTTACTAAAATCTTTGACAAACGTATCTCTAATCCTGTAACGCCAAAGCTGAAAAGTAAAGATCCTCCCTGAGTATAACTACATTATTGTGTCGCACTTCATGACTAACTGGGGATGGCCTGAAGGAGTTCCTCAGTATATTTTGTATGTAAGGTTGGCAGAACATAGCCTTTTCTAGAACCCTCAGAAATTATACAAATTAAAAGTTTTGAGCATAACGTTACTACAATTTTATTATTGCCACCAATAGAACGATAGAAGGATAGATAGATACAATATGGGGGAGTCAGATATTTAGAGCAGACGATTCCATTGCTCAACAGTACACAATGCAAGTTAATGGCTGGGCATCATTCAAAGTCCAAAAGGCTCGTAATAATTGATAAAAAATGGCCCAATTTTTTTATTCTAACATTTTTTTGATAGACTGCCAGATTTTTTTTATTACTTGTTACGGCTTCTGTGGGCAATCTTATTTCCTTCAAACTTTCATGAATGTGAACAACACGTTTCATATAGTTTGGTACAACTACTCTTTGTGCGTGTGAATGATGCTGACCTGCCTTTTTAATTCTTTAAATTCTGCTCTCTCAAGGCTTTCAAAGTTTTGACTTCTTTCTCATCGATCTCAACATTGTTTGCGGCCAGCATCAAGGCGCAGAGTACTGATCATGTCCTTTTCTTTGAAGAAGAGCAATTTGTGACTGCTGTGACAGAGGCGGATATTAAAAAAATAGAACATGACAGATCGAGAACAATGTCCAATAAGATGAAAACCTGCAGCGTTTCAAAGTGCAAAAGCAAACATGGTGCACTTGCTGACACAAAACTATTTCAGTATTTAATTTTCTGCCACAAGTAACAAGAATGGCCCGAGTGAAATTTAAAAGCGGTTCCTACGTTTTTTTTACACATTTTATATTTGATTTGAATGTACAAGTTAAAAAGTGATGCACAGGTAGGGGAGGCACTGCCACCATCAGGAAATATTACATTTTAAATATTTTAAATGGTTATATTTATTCAGTGTTAATGTTATTTCTCATTTAGGTTCACAATTTTAGGGATTTTTTTTTTCAAAATCTCAACATTTTCAAATTATATTATGAATATTATAAATACAATTTTATGTAATGTATTGTTGTGTCTACGAGTTTGCGAGTGTGTGCAGATCCAGAGTGAGGCACTCAATTATTTTGCCTCATGGCAGAGGGCGATAATGAGCCGAAGGATTCTGATTAAGCGCACACTCCAGCCCCAAACAACAGAATTGGTGATAGTATTCGCCAACAGCAAGTCAAGCCATCCATTCATTTTTTTTTTGTTGCAAGAACTTTGTTTCACAATAGAGGATCTACATAGCCTATTGATGCTTTTATCCAAAATAATAATAATAATAATAATAATTTCCTTGTATTGTCATTCTGTGTAACAATGTACACAGAACGAAATGTCGATTGCACCTGACCCGTTGTAGCGAGCCGATGCAGCCGCAGCCAACAGAGGGCGCCGCCGACCACTTTTTAAGTCTTAGGAATGACTCGGCCGGGGCGCGAACCACCGACCTCCCAGTCTCAAAGCGGGCGCCTTACCATCTAGGCTACTGAGAAAGTTCCAGCGCATACACTTCCTATACAAGTTAAGGTAAGACAATTATTATGTTATATGCCATAGTTTATAGTTAGATTGCCTTATTGCTCTGCCAATCAAATAAAGAATAAGATGTAGGTTCATTATTTGTAAATCTGGCTGTGCCTCACAAGACACAAACCTCACCGCAGGTCACTGAGTAACAAATGTTAAAACTTTCTATGAACTCAAGGATGTGCGCAAGTGGTGACAATTTTTTTCCTCTCTAAACAATATCAGCTTAAATGATAACAAGCATTCAAAAAGCAAGTAAATCATGGCTCTTTGTTTTTTTAGCAATGTACAACTTTGGGTGTTAATACATTTAAACCAAGGGTCGGGAGCCTATTGCTGACGAAACATATATGGCCTCTATCATGTGTACATATGGCTGGGAGATAGAATATGACTTTTGCATAATTCTCTGTTATGTTCCAAAGTTAGGTGGTTAACGCCCGATTTTGGTTCATGCGAGGCCAAGGCATTACACCACACTGACAAAATGTACAGTCCAGTAAATACTGGGCACATTTTCCACAACAGTTTAAAGTCAGTGTCACACTAAATACCCCGTTTTGGCAGAAGCTCGCTAAGAAACCTTTTAAAAAGGAAACTATTCAATATTGAGAGATTTCATAAGAAAACCCTCTGATTGAACTGTAAATACCAAGAAGTCAGCAAACTACGAAGAATTAGATTGGTTGAGTGGTAGAGATGAGCAGATCTCTGCACACAGCGCAAGGCAATCCCTTCTCTCTCGCACTCAAAGGTAAATACAACAATATCCTTTTTCAGTCATTTGTGACACTTTTATAGAGGAACTGCTTGCCCATTGTTTTCAAACCATCATTTTGCATCGGCTCGCTACAGTTTAACTGTACGGGTCAGGTGTATCGACATCTCGTTCTGTGTGCATGGTTACAAAGAATGACAATAAAAGTAAATTATATTATTCTATTCTATTAAGACAAAAAAGCCTCTACACTCTTAACTGAGGGAGGGAGACAAATTTTTATTGGTACATTTCAATTGACATTACAGACGCTCCCCTACTTACGACCATTTGACCTGCGCAAAACGGTAGATACGAAACTTTTTTTTCGGGATGTCGAAAAATATCCGGACATTGCTGTAAGTTAGATATTCTATTGTGTGCACCTTTTTCCGAGTAGAGGACAGTGCTGTAGTGCTTCTTTCCACCGCGAGACGCTATGAGAGGTCACCCAGCATCCACCCCAAAGAAGAAATCTGGCTTCTCCTTCCTAGTTTGTTTATAAACACACTGCACTGTATTTCTAGCACACTAAGAACTTTGACATTTTTATAGTTTAATATCTCGTGCATCCATTCGATACGGTTGGTGTAAAGTGTAAAGAAGAGGCAACCAGTTTCTTTTGAAATGAAAGTGGAATAAGACAGCTTGATGCGGTCAAGAAAACGGTAGGATCGCTTTTTTTTGGTCCACTTTTTACCACGGAGGAGGAAGTCGCCTAACTCTTCCAAAAGTAAGTTAAATATTTACTTTATTTATCTTTTTAGTCAAGTCATGTCTATTTGTACAGCCTTGATCAAAAGGAGTCTCAAAGGGCTTCACAGACTACAGAATTTCAACGCCTAATGTGTCGCCTAGTTTTTCAGTACTATGCTTTATCATTCAGCTTGCTTTGTAACGTTATAGAGCATATTATTTTATTAAACGTTTATTTTGCCGTTTCAAAACAATACAGGTTATTTATACAAGCCTTAAACATACTTATATAAATCTTAAACATACATTCCATACAATATATAGCACTGAGGAACTTCAACTTACGAACGATATTCCGTAACCTATCTGGTTCGTAAGTAGGGCAGTGTCTGTATTGTTATTTCACAGGTTTGACCAAATCATTAAATGCAGAAAAGGGAAATAAAATGTGCTGAAGAATTAGCTTTTGTCTAGAGAGCGTGTTTGGCCGTTTAGTTGATTTGGGTCTTAAAATATATGGTGTGGCTCCCTCAAAAAGTTTTAAAAATATTTTTGCTTTTATGGCTCTCCGGGTCAAAAAGGTTCCCGCCCCCTTTTTTCAGCCAAATTTGGAGAAAAACTTGGACTTGAGGTATTTGGCTTTCTGGTTTTATTTCTTTGTACTTGTTGGAGAGGTCTACATTTACATTTAATAAATAAGTCATTCTTGCAGAGTAGAATACATGCCACATATCAATACACAATTCAAACGGTGTAGTTAATAGTCCTAAAGCACTTCATGCCAAGGGGAGGATGCCTGCTGGGTATTCTCACACCTCCTGCTTAGTTAATAGGATCACCTTAAAATCCCCAAAACACATCACGACATGTGCGTGTTTATTTGTTTCAGTGTTTTTGTGTGCGAAATAGAGAGCACACTTCAGACACTGTCAATTTATATTTCATGTGTGCAAAAATTGCACACAAAGCAAATAATTTTTGTGTTCTGTAAAGTTACACGCACACTGTGTGTAGATGACTATGTGTATGTGAACATGTGTGTTCATCCGCTAATGGTCAGTGTATAATCCACGATAATCTGATCACATTTGATGACAGATTAACTCAGAGAGAAGCCAAAAGCTATCTCGCGCACACATACACATACAATTATTGATTCAGTTAGTTTGCATTTATGAATTTTCCAGTCAGAATCTACCAAGACTGTTTCATTTCAGGAAAAAAGCATGGCTATAATAACGACTGTCAGTATAAATAAAAGCTACAAACACTAGTTTTTATACAATGTATTTCCACCCTGTGTAATGAATACTTAAAATGCTGCTTCAATGCTGGCCCATTCCAAATGTAATCCTGTTAATCAATCCCTGATTACAACACCTGGCAGTAAATGTTACCCAATTCTCTGATGCTAAATTTCTAACTGGAAATGTATGAGGAATCGCGGAAGTTCCAAGTGAACAAGAAAAGAGAAAAACCCTAAATAATTGACAATGTCCTCTAGAAGGGCTTGTGCTTGCTTAAATATACCACAAGACAGTGGCAAAGAACTAAAAATTGAGGCAATAACCAAGAATCACTATCGAACGTTTATTAGTCACTAGATCAACCACTTATGTTACGTAAGCAACTGCATTCAGTTCGTAAATTATTCACTAGGAAACAGCTTACACGTACTGCGCATTTATAGTATTTTCTCGCATACTGGCCTTAATCAAATACTGGTGCTCATAATCAAGCTTGCAAGGTCCTCCATTAAACACACACATATCCCCAAAAAAGTAAAATGTTGCCTCTGACAGCTCATTCTCTATGTACATTTTTTTACCGTGGATGATATTTTTGACACTTTCTTTTTAATCCGGTGCTTTTGTGCAATGCCAATGACAAATTTCAACGTTTTTTGATATATCAACTTTAAACAAACAACTATACTCTACACGAGCATAAATCCTGACTTACAGCCAATAGTTTTCATAGTCTATAATACCGATACAAACGTACTTATGAGTTACATGTTTGACTCTGCAAGTACTGCTTTAACAAACATAAAACACAGCCAATGCAAACATAGCAAAAACACGAAACTCCAACAAATGTTTCCAAAAACATGACTTAAGTTTGACCAAAACAATAGTGAAAAGTTGTTGGGATTTATAGCTATTAAAGGGAAGGCTATATAAAAAAATTCTTCCTTATGGTTAAATATTTTGCCAAACAGCAAAAGAAAAGGTGTCGTGGGTTTTAAGTTTTATATTTATTCGATATACAACAGAGATTAAAATTAGAGAAAATATTTTAGAAGAATTGAGTAAGTTTGAAATAAGACAATCTTTATTGTCCCACAGTTAATTTTATTGTGTCTATATAATAGTACTACATTTTTTTTTGACAAAATGACAAAGCATCACAAACCCCCCCAGAAAAGAACAGAAAATGCTCTGATCAAGGATAGAACAACAATAACTTTGGAATGAAAAAATATTTCTGAAGGTTCCAACATTTAGCAATTTGTATGTGCACAGGCCTCTGCTGTGAATGACTTCAGCACATCTGCAGCCACAGGATAACACTAGTCTCTCACACTGCTCTGGTGTGACTTTGAGAACTGTTATGCACTCTACCGTAAAGCTTATTATGCAGAAATAAGCTTTATGGTAGAGTGCATAACAGTTTCAATACGAGCAATTTAAATAGAAAAAGGCAAAATAAACATGTTACCTGCTCAAAAGTGATTTGTATACGGCGTGCATTACCGTTCGATTACATTCACAGCAAATACAAAGACGGAATGGTTTAAGTTGTATTACATTCCCAACAAATGCAAGACGAAGTGGTTTTGGTTATATGTTCGCCATTAAATTCCCTAAAAGTGAGATAAAACGAGGTAAAAGTGGTTGTAGTAGCGAGGGGATGCATTTCTCGGCATAACACCGGCTCTGCAGCTTTTATACCCGTGGTCCACACGAGAAAATAACTCGAAAATGACGCGATGAGGAAGCGGAACAGTCGCCGGCGTCTGTTTTGCGGGCATACCACCGATGAACAGCGGGTTGGCCAATTTTGCGCATTTTCCAATGCGGGCAACCACGGGCAAAAAAAACCCGCAAAATTTTACCCGCGATACAGACGCAAACGGCTGTGTGACCGGGCCCTAAACAAAAAGTCCATAAATCCAAGAGTGTGTGTCTCTTGATTAAAGTACATTGAACTATCAAAACGGTAAAAAGAATTAACCTAGTGTGTGTACCCACTCTTCAGAATAACGAAGCAAGGTTTTTCATCAGTTTCCCATCATACCGAAATAATTTAAATTTGCTTTCATTACTGAAGTGAACTTTGAACCAGTTCTCTGTCCAAACAACATGCTCAGTCTAGATTTTTTAATTTTTTTTAATTTTTTTTTAGTGAAGAGAGTTTTGGTCACTGCAGTGTGGGCCTACAGTCCAAATGCTCTTAAACAGCGAGACACCGAATGGTGAGACAGATCCTTACCATGTTCAGCACTGAACTAGCGAGCAAATCCAGCTGTAGTGTGGAAACGATTACCCCTTGACATCCTCTGCCGTGACCTGTCCTTTCTTGCATTTGTCCACACGACCAGCCTTCTTGGGCAACTTGAATAGGTATGTAGTTTTGTTAAGAGTTAGTATTCCTAAAATCACAGATTTGGAACAATCTACTTGACTTGCTATGGATGATAGGGTCATCCCTTTTGTTTTCATCTGGACAACATGCTGCTGGAGGCTTTTAGTCAGTTTAGACAGATGACAGAGGAAATTAGCACTATGTGCTAGATTAAACCATTAAGTGGAAGGAACCTGAAAGTGTTCTCTAATTTTGATTCGTGCATATCTGGCAAAACACAGGTTTGTGGTTGAAATGCCTGATCTATTTTGGACAAGGTCTTGTAGTAGCATGTTATTAGACACAACAAAATGCAAAATGTTCAACTGTTGAGCAGTGAGGATGGTATTATCGTATTTTCCGCACTATAAGGCGCACATAAAGTCTGTTTTTTTTTTTAAAAAAAGCTGACTATGCGCCTTATAATCCGGTGCGCCTTATATATGGATCAATATTGAATTACAAGGTCTCGCAACTTAAAGAAGCAGCCACCGACTCCATTTTTCGCGTAGAAGAAGTGCGCCGTGCATACTGGGAAATATTAAACAACGATTCGCTTTTATTTGTGCGTTTGTATAAAGACCCTGAAATGGCTCCTATTAAGAGACACGCTTGCAACGCAGAGTTTAAACTCAAGGCGATCAGTCACGCAGTAGGACACTAGAATAGAGCAGCAGCGAGGAAGTTTAACATTAATGAATCGAACACGAGAGTGGCTCGAGCCGGCAGAATTAAGAGTCCCCCTAGGAACTCACTAACTGAACAATGGTTCCATGGGTGAATTATGTAAAACCCACTACAACGTTTTACATTTTACAGTTATTATGTTATTGCTTTACTGTTATTGTTTTGCACTTGTTATTTTTGCACATTACGAGTGTCACTATATTGTGATTGCACTAACGTTTTTATTTACCATAACAGTATCAGACGGTTTTTTTGCGTGTTGACTAAATGGAGGAAAAGTAAACTGTCATGCCTTGATGTTGTTCAAAGATGTTAAAGATGTGTCACGAAAATGCTTTACCTCAGAGAAAATAATAAAACAGCTGTTTATTTATTTTGGGAGTGAATGGAGTTGTGGAAAGCTTGTTTGTTATCAATAAAGTTTGACTGACCTATCTGACTGTTTTGTTGACATTCCCTTTAGCGCGGCACCATCTGGCGATTGCATAACGTAACTACATCCTCTACTGTAGTCAAGTCAAGTCACGTTTATTTACCGTAAATAGCCCTTAATCACAAAAATGTCTCGAAGGACTGCACAGAATTACAATTACAAAATTGCACAATTACCTGATCTTAAACCAGCATGCACTTATAGCGCCTTATAATGGGGTGCGTCTTATGTATGGCAAAAGTTTTAAAATATATCATTCATTGAAGGTGCGCCTTATAACACGGTGCGCCTTATAGTGCGGAAAATACGGTATTTCAAATTTATTTATTTTTTTACAAGTTGTCCTCTAATTTAATCTCCAGTTACACAATTCAGTCAGTGTTTCAAAAATATTCATGTGTCATTTATTCATCTTTCTAGAATTAAAAACGCTGATTGAATAATTCTGCTGTTTGTAAAAAAAAACACCAAACGTATTTACATATGAATATTACATAGAGAACCGTAAACAAAAAACAGATTTGTAAGTCTTCCGTTATCAGTTTATTGCAATTGGTGCAGACTAGTTGAAGCTGGTGAATACTGACTTTTGACACATGACGAAGAATATTAAAAGTTAGTGTAACAGTTTGGCTGCCAGAACAAATTTTCCACATGGATTCTGTTCGATTGGATGTCAGTCATTGGAGGGTGCACTTCTAGAGTAGCGACGACAATAATCCTAGAAAATGGCAAGGCCATTATCAGTGTATGTAACCGTGTTATTTTTTCAGTAACAGGGTCATGTTACTCATTATTTTTCAGCCGTTACAACGCTTTTATCGTTACTCAAAGTGCGTTACATTGTCAGGTAGAAATCAGCATAGATACAATAAGTAGGATATCCTCGCTCAGCCTTTTGGCATATTTATTCACCAACAAAGCAAGAACGTGAACAGTACATTAATTCAACCTAACACAGTAGCCATCTACAATAACACAAAACAATGCGCGCATGATGACTTTACTCAATGGAGAATGTCCTACCGTAAAATTACGAGTAAGTAAGGAATTAAATTCACAATACTTAACATTTCTTTTGGGGAAACTAGTATAGGATTCTTTCTCAGTGGTTCCTGCATCTTTAAACGCTTTTCATAGACTGAGTGAGAGAGATAAAGAGCGGGATAGAGAGTGGGGGAGGATGGAGATGGAGGGAGAGAGGGGAGGGAGTGAGAGCTAGAGAGAAGTATTGGGTCGTCACTTTTTTGTTTACTGTTGACTTTTGCTGTGAACAAAATATTTAAAGTACAGTTGCAGATTTCTACCCGACCTGTTATTTCAGGTTGTAAAAGTTTGATTTATTTATTTAACACTGCTGTGTTAAACACACTTTACATTGTTGCAAAAATACTAGCAGTTGTCTGACTAGAGATTGTGATTTATTAAATAGAATGAAACTCAATTTATATTGTTTTACAATTGACTTTTGTTGTGAACAAATAGCAGTAGACCGTCTACTTAACCTGTTGTCTCAGTTTGTGAGAGTTACATTTAATTTATTAAACTCACTTTATATTGTTTACTGCTAAGCGTTATATAATATTTTTACTGCTAATATTTGTTGCAAATCAAGTGTAGGATAAATCTGTTGCTGGTGTGGCGCAATAAATATTACAAGGTTCTGTTACACTCAAATACAGCGAAGAAAATTTCACATTTTTTGACATACACCTTAATTTTAAAGTAACGAAAATAGTTATTGTCCCTTGTAACTAAGTTAATTTTACTATAGATTATTTTTATAAGAAGTACTGAGTAACCATAACTAATTACTTTTTAAAGTAACACGCCCAACAATGCCTATTTTGCAGACGTCAGAGGACTTACAAACGTAAGTATGTGACTAGCGCACACATGTCGCTTTTTGAGAAAATCTAATGTTTTTTATCACCACGAGTAAGACCATGAAGAAAAAAATTGCTGAGGGGAAATCCTGTGCATTTCTGCACACAAAACTGAGCAAACTGCAACAAGTAACACTTCACTTGAGCATGTGTCAGCAGGACAGACTCTTGGAGTAAAAACAACTCAATGGTACAATTGTGTATGGCGGCGTCTCTCCAGAAAACCCATCTGCATATACACGCAGGGACTGAATGGCGCAAGAAAAGCCCACACACACATACATACACATGCAGACATTCTTATACAGGCACACATAATCGTGAGTCTAAAACAAAAGCATGCAGAGTGTGCACAGAAAACAGTTTTCTGTGAAGAAAATACAGCAGCTGACCTGTCGCTTGGAAGTGTGAGAAGAAATACAAAACAAAATGCCAAAGAGATCAAGCTTGCATCGCAGCAAGTGTCTACTTCCCAATATTTCCAATGCACTATTTTCAATAAAAGGTAAGATCGTTTTTATTTTTCATGGTCTTTATTTTTTATTTTTATATTTTTAAACTGTTCTGACAAAACGAAATTGCTGAATATAGAATATTGTATTAATTGTGAATGTCAATGGTTTTATTTTACATCTACACACAATACATTCAAAATAAACATTCAAAATGTCCTCCCTCAGTGCTGCTCTTTTAAATGATATTGACTTGTGTGATACATGTGTGTAGTTAAGAGAAAAATTTAAGCAATAAATGTATGAGATTAAAACTAAATATTCCCTATTCTTACCCACTATGGTGAAATAACACATCTTTACTAATAGTGGCAGGAGTGCCGTATGTTTTGTCTACCTTAAAGGACAGCAGGCAGATTTCTTTCTCCATTTTTTCTCATAGCATATCAAATGCATCTAAGTATACAAACAAGTTTGACGTTATTTAAATTATGCAAAAAATGACGAAATGAAAAATGCCTCGCTTGAGGACTTCACAGTGTGTATTCATGGCTATAAAAAGGAATAGAGGATGAAAAATTACATTTCGATTCCCAAAATGTAACCACGTCTCAGAGCTGAAGGTAAATACAAAAGTTCCTACTCATTTGCAGTATTTAATTACACTTTTACTCAAAGACTTGTTTCGATATATATGTTCACAGTTAATTCTTTGACGGCAAAAATGGCCATCAAATTATTTTATATGACTATGGGAGGAAAAACAAAATTATTTATAAGTGACACTTAAGCAGACAATATTGTTACTTTATATATTTGATCAGAAAAAAAAAATCAAACGCCACATAGTAAAATAAAATTAACCAAAGAATTATGAAGAGCAGATTCAAGTTGGTCTCGAAATATACGAAATGCCTCTCACTGAAAAAAAAAAAATCCAAATATTTTGCTTTATGTCTCTAGAAGTGTAAATATCAAATAACCTCCCGACTTTATAGGGAGATTTTGTAGTCTCAATGTACACATAAGTCAAGTCAAGTCATGTTTATTTGTATAGCCCTAAATCATAAGGCATCTCAATAGGCTGCACAGACAACAGATTATTGCTAACTACGTATTATTATTACACCATCCCCTGATCTAAAACTTACACGAGGGCAAGGAAAAACTCAAAAACCTCAACATGAGGAAAATGAAGACAACTTGAAAAGGCACACCGCACATGAGGTAATACCCATTCCAGGATGACCGGGCTGCAAAGGATGTTGTAATAGCTATTAATACACAGACATCATCAACAGGAAATATAGGTCATTCATAAGCTACAGAATAGAAGTGCGTTTGAAGCATTGATTTAAACAGTTCCACTGAGGTTGCAGATCAAATCTCAGGGGACAAAGCATTCCACAACACAGGGGCCCGAATGGAGAACGCTCTCGAACCTGTGGTTCTCTTCTTGGCTCTTTGGATCACTAGTAGACCAGCATTTTCAGAGCGAATGCTCCGGACCGGAACATAGGGAGAAATTAGGTCTAAAAGATATGAGGGAACAAGTCCATGCATGATTTTGTATAATACCAACAGAACCATAACATCACATCTTAAGCTAACAGGGGGCCAATGCATGTTAGCTAAAATCAGGGAAATTTGATGAAATGTTCTTGTCTTAGTTAAAAGCCTCGCTGCAGCATTTTCAACCAGCTGCAGGATCTTGATTTTGGACTTTGGGAGACCAGAGAGTAGTAAATTACAGTAATCAGGATGGGAGGTAACAAACGCATGAATTATAATCTCTGCATCGGACTGGGACAGCATAGGGCGAATTTTGGCACATTTTTGACTGTGTCACTCTGGTTGATATTACATTTGTCGATATTCAGAGCAGTTTTTGAGAACAAGTCATGGCATTTTGATGGATCAATACTTAACATTTCGGTCTTTTCAGAGTTGAGGTGCAAGAAGTTGAGTGACATATATCTTTATCTCAGCGAAAAAAATCCCTGGACAGCCATCATGTTGCACATAGATTACTTTCAGACATTTGACTTTACTGAAGAAACCAGGTCACTCAAACAAGGTTGCAGGAAACTTGAACGAAAATGGCGCACTACAAAGCTGGAGGTCTTCCGACTGGCCTGTTGTGACAGCTTGCTGAAATATAAAGTAGCTCATGCCTCAGCTAAAGCATCGTTTTTCTCCAAGATTATTGTTATACATAAAAATAATCCGAAATTTTAGTTTGACACAATGGCGAAACTTACCAGACAACAACTTAACCCAAATAGTTCTACTTATTCTGCTAATGACTTTATGGATTTTTCAAATAAAAAGATTCAACTCATCAGGAATGAAATCTTAAATGAACGCTCTGCAACCCCGTCCTACCTCAAAGATGTGGAGGAGTTAAGTAAGGACCGTGTCGGCAGTTTCAATGATTTGTCCCTTGATAGTCTTACACAGATGGTCAGCAGGGCCAAACAAACTACTTGCCTGCTTGATCCGTTTCCAGCTTCACTGGTGAAGGATGTGTTTGGGATCTTAGAACCATCAGTTTTAAATATTATTAATATATCGCTATCCTCTGGTATTGTTCCTGTAGCCTTCAAGTCTGCAGTCATTAAACCCACGCTTAAGAGACCTAACCTTGACCCAGAAAGCCTAGGTAATTATAGGACAGTGTCAAATCTGCCTTTTTTTGCAAAATTACTTGAAAAGTTCGTTGCACAGCAGCTAAATGACTTCATGTCGGAAAATAACCTCTTTGAAAGTGTCCAGTCAGCATTTAGGGCAAATGCCTCGACTGAGACAGCCCTGGCTAAAGTAACTAATGACCTCCTTTTAGCAATAGATTCCGGTGCCTCATCAATGTTACTGCTGCCGGATCTCAGTGCTGCTTTTGATACTGTCGACCACAACATATTACTTGTTCATCTGGAATGCATTGGTAACTCAGGAACTGTACTCTCGTGGTTTAGGTCCTACCTGTCAGACAGGATGCAATGTGTTAATTACGGCAATCTGACCTCTAAACAATCTAATCCTCTGTGGCGTTCCACAGGGCTGTGTATTTGTCACCTTTTTAGTACTTATATGCTTCCGCTTGGTGACATTATCCGCAAGTATAATATTAGTTTCCATTGCTATGCAGATGACACTCAACTGTATGTGCCACTGGAGACAACTGGACAGTTAAGAAATCCTGAGGCCTGCCTTACTGAGATTCAAAGATGGATGTCACTTAATTTTTTGCACCTTAACCCAGAAAAAACTGAAATATTGATTATTGGTCCAGCTCATTGTCGTGAGTTGTTTTCAAACACTGCCCTGAACCTAGAAAAATGTAATATCACCCCTAGTGACTCAGTCAAAAATCTAGGTGTTTGATCCTAATCTGTCGTTTGAGTTACACGTGAAAAATATTACTAGAATAGCTTTCTACCACCTCCGTAATACTGCGAAGATTCGTTCGATGCTGTCACAATCAGATGCAGAGGTTTTAATTCATGCGTTTATTACTTCTCGGCTGTAATGTATTGCTTTCTGGTCTCCCGATGTCTAGCATCATAAGTGTGCAGCTGGTTCAGAATGCGGCAGCTAGACTCTTGACTAGGACAAAAAAGTTTGAGCATATTACTCCTGTATTGGCCAACTTGCACTAAATCACAGTCCACTTAAGATGTGACTTTAAGGTTCTCTTATTAACATACAAATGTTTGCATGGATTTGCACCCTCTTATCTCTCTGATTTTATTCCCCCTATGTCCCTGCAACGGAGCCTCCGCTCGGAAAATGCCGGTCTACTTGTGACTCTGAGAGCCATGAAGTCTGCAGGCTTAAGAGCGTTCTCCATCTGGGCCCCGCTGCCATGGAATGCTCTGCCTCCGGAGATAAGATCTGCAACCTCAGTGGAAGTTTTTGAATCTAGACTTAAGACACACTTCTATTCAAAAGCGTATGATTGATGCCCACCTAATATTTTGTATTGTCCTGTCTTTTTCCGACTGCCTGGCTGGTGGTGATAGGAAGGGGAAGGACGATTTGAGATGAGTTAGCAGACCAGCGTCTGACCTGAAGCATGTCAACGCCTGCATTGACCAGCTGGCAGAGATGGGAAGCTGCGTCGTTGCTGGACTTTCTGGACTATTTTACAGGCTGGGGGCGTCGTTGCCGGTTGCTTCCGGACAAATTCCAACATGTTACCTAGTGTTTACTATGTTTGTGTACTGTAACTCAATGCTAAATCTGGTCATCCTGGAAGGGGGATTACCACTTGTGAGGCCCCCTTCTCAAGGTTTCTTTTTTCCTCACGCTGAGGTTTTGAGTTTTTCCTTGCCCGCATGTTGGTTTAAGATCAGGTAATGGTGTACTGTAATCCTGTGCAGTCCTTTGAGACATTTTTGTAATTAAAGGCTGTATAAATAAATGTGACTTCACATGTGGCGTATTTACATCGTCTTTAGAAATTTCTTCCCGTATGCGTTGAATCTTCTTATTAAATAAGACCATATAGTCATGGGCTGAATGGGAGAAACTATCTGGAATAATCTGTTGCCTCGTTAGCGATGATAGTGTCGAAGAGGATTTTGGGGTTATTTTTTTGTGCTGCATTCACCTTCGAAAAAAGGGCCTACAGTGGAACCTCGGTTCTCGACCATAATCTGTTCCAGAACCCTGTTCGAAAACCGATTTGTTCGATCACCGAAATCATTTTTCTCATTAAAAATAATGTAAATCGTTTTAATCCGTTCCAACACCCTGAATGTATACCTTGAATGTTTAACGTAAACATAAAGCTAACGCAGGCTAATCATACGTTCGCGTTATCGTAATCTTCCGTAGGAAAGATTACGCTAACATGAACGTGTAAAAATAAAAAAATCAGGTCGGTTACAAGTCATTTAGCACCCGGGTCTCCACAACAAGTGGTGAGCGGTTCATTGGAAAGGGGGCTCCGTTCCAACACCCTTAATATTTACCTTGAATGTTTAACGTAAACATAAAGCTAACCCAAAATTATCGTACGTTCGCGTTGTCGTAATCTTCCCTACGAAAGATTATGCTATCATGAACGTGTAAAAATTAAAAAAAGGATAAAGAAAAGAATTCTGAATAGGATTTCTTACCTTTGTGGTGGTCAGCAGAAGGCGCAGGTGGACGGTGGGAAGAGGGATGGAGGAGGAAGGAAAATTATTGTTTGGAAGGATGTTCTTTTCTCTTAAAATACCGATCTAATGACACTTGCTTCTGCCTTCTTTTTAGCACTTTTCTAAAGTGACTCACAGATTTCACAGCCTCCCTATTCTTTAGTATCGTACTGATCGTAGATTTAGCCATGCTGCATTCCCTAGCAAGATCAGACACTCGCACACCTCCTTCATATTTTGCCATTATTTATTTCTTAAATGCAATAGTTGTACGCACTACTTTTCTTTTTTCATCTGTAGCAACTTTGCTGCTTGCACTGACTTTCTTCGGAGGCATAATTAGGGGCTAGAACACTTCGTACACCTATATTAAAAGCAAAAGCAAAACGGAGCACGTTCGCAAGCGATAACAGTTGGTCACGAAAAGAGCGATCTACACCCGTACGCCGCTCAGCATAGCACCCTAGCGTACGCACTCAAGCATTACCGGCGTTCGAACTCCGATTTTTTGACCGAAGAGCGAAGCAAGAATTTCTCGAAATTTTTGGTCGGACTCAGATTTGCTCGAACTGAGAGGCGTTCGAAAACCGAGGTTCCACTGTATTTCGCAGAGGCAAGGGCTGCTTTATACTTTAACAAGCTGTCACACCAGGTTTGATGGAAAACCTCAAGCTTGGTAGCGCACCATTTTCGGTCAGATTTCCTGCAGTCTTGTGTAAGCGATCTAGTTTTATCAGTAAACCAAGGCATGTGTCTTTTGGGTCGTAATTTAGGCCATATCAACAAGCAACAAGTTAATTAAAATGGTTTTAAATGGATATTCAAGATATTTATTTTGTATTTTACTTTCACTCAAGTACCAACAAGAAAAGTTATTTTCTAAATGTTTTGTGTTATTAAAGTGAATTTAGTAAAAATCCACAAAAGGAATGCCTTTTTCCATCTCTTTTTGTTTTATAAATATTGAATAAAGCGTAGTTGCGAGTGACAATCGCTACATAACACAAAATTGATTAGAATATGGTGTTGAGTTAATAAGTTTGCAATTATTGGTTTGAATTACATTATTTTCATCATAAAGACATATATTTTAGTGATCGACCCATATGGGTGTTTCAAAGACCGATACCAATTACTTGTATTAAGAGGAAGCCAATAATAGATTCATTTACTGTAAAGGTTAAAAGATTGGTGTAATAATTATTTAATAATGCAAAAATAAAGAATGTTTGTTATACATTCAAATAAAACTTTAGAAGCTTTCTGAACCCTTTTACAGAGAATTAGAATTTCAACACAACTAACAAGACCAATCTTTCACTTAAACCAAAAACTAAGAGTAGGAAATAAATTTAGGCCGCAAATTGAAAAGTGTGGGCACTCCTGTTCTAGAGCCAGTGTGACGAGCTCATGTTACGATAAGAGCTCATCACTTCCACTTTAGCGTGCTTTTTATGTCTCAATCCCAAACACACAGGCTTGATTGAAAAACTAATGTTATAAGAGTTAATAAATCAGTCTCCACCTGAATTTACCTCCCTAAAAAAAGTTAACTACACATTTTACGCTATCTTTTAATCACAAAAAACACCTTTCTATGACAAACACAGGTATGTGGGGACAAGTTAGCTAAGCTGCAGCTTTCTCTGGCTTTAGTGGTTCTGCCCCTGGTTGCTTATCCAATCAGAAGGTGCGGGACGGATAGCAGGATTGAGGAGGGGAGGTGTCAGAGCAAAGAGAGAGTTTCGGTTGCATGAGACTTAATAGTCGCCTTGTCGAATGAAAGATAAATACTGATAATGATATCAGTGAAATTCCCAACTATTAGTGCCAATAATCGACCCACCTGATTACCGGTCAACCTCTAATACTTTAGGTACACAAGAACATGAACCGAATAAAATAAAAAACAAGACACGTCCTCTTGCTACTTTGGGAATTAACCCATCAGCTCGAATGCCTCCTGGCATGTCCACGGTGTTTAAAAGACAACTGGTGCGTCATCGATTGTTGTAGTACTGCAGGAAATCATTCACAAACGATGCTTGCTTTTTATGTGTAGCAGGCTGAATAAAAAAAGACCATTGTGGGCCATAAAAGAGCAGTATTGGTGTGAGATTCAAAGCAAAGGCAAAGTAAAGCTGGAGATCATCAAGCAGTTTGAAAAAAAAAAAAAAAAGATTTCAAAGCAAAATTATCTCGATTATTTACAGAACTCACTTACACAATGCCTAGTGACCTCTGTAAGCCACATTTTTGAATGCCAACAACTAACCTATTCATTCTGGATCGTATACCTGCATTAACCCAATAGCAGACCCAAAACCGAGCATCGGATTTGTCAGAATGCATCAAAATCATGATACTAGCCCAGCACTATTACATAGGCAGTACATTACAGACTTGATTTCTCTTTTTCTATCCAGAATTTCTGAAGTAGTCACAATTACGCCATCTCTTAATCTGAAACCAACATGCAGGCAAGAAAAACCTCAAAACTTCAACAGGAAATAAGACACCTTTAGAGGGGGATCACAAGTGGTAATGCCTCTACCAGGATGACAATGCTGCAATAGATTTTGCATTAGGTAACAATACACACAACATAGTGAACCAGAAAATGATACATAGGTAATATGTAAAATTGTACAAAAAGTCCATGCAGGCAACTACGCCTCAAGCCTGTAAAATTGCCCAAAAGTCCACGACAGCATTATCTGGATTCCAGTTGATAATGTGCATGCATATATAAGCTGATGATCTAAAATTAAGTTGGATGAGACTTAATTATTTTCCTATGGTTATGATTTGAATTTATAGCTATCGGGGCACATAAAAAAAAAGCACAACAAAACAATCATCCATCCATCCATTATTTGCACCACTTATCCTCAGTAGGGTGTGCTGGAGCCCGTCCCAGCAATCTTCGGGCAGTGAGCAGGGGACACCCTGAACTGGTTACCAGCCAGTCGCAGGGCACACAGAGACAGACAACTCACTTGCTCATTCACACATAGGGACAATTTTGACCGGCCAATTACCTGGCATGCATATTTTTGGAACGTGGGAGGAAAGCGGAGTGCCCGGAGGAAACCCATGCAAGCAAGAAGAGAGCATGCAAACTCCGCACAGGAGGATTCAATCCCATTACCTTAGAACCTTGCCGCGGATGCGCTAACCACTCATCCGCCGTGCCGCCCAAAAACAGAGATTCAGTGTAATAAATAAAATCCCTTCCTTTATGCCCATCCAACAAAGTGAAACACCTAACACACAGATACACAAAACGGTTGAAATAACGTTTAAAAAAAATAGTAAAATAAATAAAGTATGATTATAATAATAATAATAATAATAATTTCCTTGTATTGTCATTCTGTGTAACAATGTACACAGAACGAAATGTCGATTGCACCTGACCCGTTGTAGCGAGCCGATGCAGCCGCAGCCAACAGAGGGCGCCGCCGACCACTTTTTAAGTCTTAGGAATGACTCGGCCGGGGCGCGAACCCGAACCTCCCAGTCTCAAAGCGGGCGCCTTACCATCTAGGCTACTGAGCTGGTTATGGGAAGGCACCGTCCAACCAAGTGGGGAAATGAACATGAGGGAGTCTTTATCCACACAGATAGGGGTGGCAGCAGTTGGTATCAGGATTTTCATTCATTGAAACTAAATAAATGATCAGTTAAAGCCATATTTTAAAAAAGTGGGTTTTGATCAAGGGTCCCCTGCAGACCTGAAGTTCTCCGGGAGACGTTTCCATTGGGGAGGACTAAAAATACTGTATGCTGCTTTACCCTAGGAACATTCAACAAACCGCTGCCGGAGACCCACACGGACCACGAGAGTTAATATCATAAAGGCAAATCAGACTCAAGCATCCCCAACAATTAGATCTTTCTTTTAAACTCTCTTTTCCTGAAAAAAGGACAGGATAGGCCCAAATATGATAAATAAAATCTAGCATGTTTCAAGTAAAACAAAACAAAAATAAACAACACAGCATCAGAAATATTTCACTGCTTTGAAATGGTTCAGTCTATTTGATTTTTAGCACCACATCGTATTATTTCTGCAGTAGTATTTTGATGTATTTCCAAAAGTAAAATGTTTTTAGTATATATATAGTATTAATTTGGTTGTCTTTATAGTATGTAATCATGATTTTGTAGAATTGCAGTACTATTACTGTACTTTTATTTTTTAGTATTTTTGTAATTTAATTTTTGTGGTATTTCCATTGTAAAGTCTTTGTAGTATATCTGTAGTATTACTTTTGTTGTATTTTTGTGGTATTTTGTAGTATTTCTGCAGTCGGATTTTTCTAATTTTTCTATTGTATTTTTTATAGTATTACTCTACTTTTGTTTTAGTATTTCTACAGAATTATTTTTGTAGTATTTCCATAGTACATCTTTTTGTAGTATTACTGTAGTATTTGCTGTAATAATTCTGTAGAAGTATTTTTGTAGTATTTCCATTCCAATATTTATGTAACAGTGTTTTTGTTTTATCGTCTATTAAGAAGTATTTCTGTAGAAGTATTTTGAAGTATTTCCATATTAGAATCTTGGTAGAATTTCTTTTGAAATTTTTAACATTATTGTACTAGTATTTTTGTAGTATTTCTGTTGTAGTATTTATGTAATTGTATTTTTGTATCATAGTATTACTGTAGTAGTATTTCTCTTCTTATCAGAACAAGGACAAAATAATATCTTAGGTCCCTGTTTTAAAGCAAATTTTCCAACAAAACAAAATGTTTTTATTACCAGTACTATATTTACTACAATATATACAGTCATCCCCGCGACCCTACTGAGGATAAGCGGTGCAGCTAATGAGATGAGAGAGATGAGATATACAGTCATTGGGCAGCACGTCGGCGCAGTGGTTAGCGCGTGTGCTGCACAGTTCTAAGGTCTCCTGTGTGGGTTCAAATCCAGCTACCGGACTTCCTGTGCGGAGTTTGTATGTTCTCCCCGTGCTTGCGGGCGCTCCGGTTTCCTCCCAGATTCCAAAGACATGCATTTCAGGTGGATTGGCCAGTCCAAATTGTCCCTAGGTGTGAATGAGCGAGCGAGTTGTCTGTCCCTGTGTGCCCTGCGATTGGCTGGCAACCAGTTCAGGGTGTCCCCTGCCCACTACCCGATGATTGCTGGGATGGGTTCCAGCACCCCCGCGACCCTACTGAGGATAAACGGTGCAACTAATGAGAAGAGATGAGATATACTGTCATTATCATTTGACAATTTTTGTATAGCGGGCCGGAGGAGGAAGCCTGTGCCCCGCGGGCCGTAGTTTACCCACCACTGATCTGGGTGCTCAGCTCTCCCCAAAGCTCTGAACCTAAAATTACCCCTGCCCAAGACAATTAAGACATTTAAAAACTAGCTTATAAAATTAATAAATAAATAAATCAATTAAAAAAAAAAATATATATATATATATATATACAGGGATCAGAATTTTCCGCGGATCCGCGGATTTCCGCTGTTTTTGAACCCCAAAGGCATTCCGACTTTTTCACTTTTTCTCTTGCGTAGCAAACAAATTCAAAATCCGACTGTCTCACTCTTTCCTTTATTGCTCTGGCGCACCCTGGCGGCCGTTAGAAAAATTGGCCGCATTGTTGCTCAACCTGCAGGGACTGAACTGCATTTGAACTTATCTTGCAGTATTTACAAAAAAATCAGTTATGTGGGCAAATTATTTTAATCTTCTAAAAATGTTACTTAAATGATAAATATAAGCGTGGTTTTGGACAAGTAAATTGCCTAAAACCCAGGAGCTTGGGGGGGGGGGGGTGCGGTGGCGGCGCGGGTGTGTGTGGGGGGGGGGGTGTTGGAGCTCCGCCCTGCTTTATTCCTGGACCCTGGCTATTTCAGCTGAAAATGAAAATCTCCATTCTGATCCCTGTATGTATATATATATATATATATATATATATATATATATATACATACACACGGAAAGCTAATGCCGGGATTTCAAAACTGGTGTAATGTGATCCCCCAGCCTCCCATAGGCACACGTGCTGCTGAATTTTGTAGTAGCTGCTAGCTGAAAATGTTTTTGGGGAAGACCAAAGAGCAGGGCATTACAGTACTCTAAACGAGAAGATATAAAATCATGCATCATTACCTCTGTGTTTGCCTGGGAGGGATATGGGCAGACTCAGGCTGTTCCAGATTATATTGGATAAACATCAATACTGAACAATAATCCGGTTTGCCATATCAGTAACAGATGCAAAGAACCGTTCTATTGGATTCCAATTAATAATGCATTTGTTAAAAAGGTTCCGATTGTCATCCAACTTTAATAAGACACTTAAAAAGGGAAAGGCTTGAACTGACCAAAGAGGAATGTCTGGAGGAGAAGAGAGGCACTGCCGAGGTATAGGACCCAGACACTGAATCATCCCATAAAGTGTGAGCCGAGGGAATGCGTAGGCCTGAATGCTGCTGGCCCAATGGGGGCGGAATTAAAAATATCTAACTTGACTGTGCACACTCTTTCATCAACCGCAAGCCTCCTCGCTTTTTCACCCCAACATCCCCCTTCCTCCTCTTTGCTTTCTTTGATGATCCCCTTCTACCTCATCCTCCTCTCAGTGAACACTTAAATGACTGTTGCTTCCTCGACCACAATGCTGCTCTGTGATTACGCCCACAACAAGAACAAAGTATCCGCATGATGAGACCTCATCATAAAAAATTGGAGCGAGAGCTGCCAATACAAATAATAAAACTGTGAAAGTATTACACATTGAAAATGGTAAAGTAAATCTATTATTAACAAAGATGATGAGGTAATAAGTGTTAGTATTGCTGAAAATCACAAAAAAGAGCCTAGCTCAAGAAAATCCAGTTCTTTGGGCCCATATTTTTCTATGCCATAAAAAGAGAAGCGTTTCAGTTAGCCAACATTTTGTCAGTGTTCATGGTCCACTGATATTAAGCAGGTATCAAACTCTTTTGTATGTTTATGTTGTCATGTGCACGCTGCAAATTAAAAAAAACTAAAACAATAAAAACCTGCAAATGTTGTTGACACAAACAAGACAAGTCATGTTTATTTGTATAGCCCTTAATCGCAAGGAGTTTCAAAGGGCTGCACAAACCAAAGATTATTGCAAAGTACAGACTATTTTCACACCATCCACTGATCTAAAACATATATGAGGAAAATGAAGAAACCTTGAGAAGGGACTGCACATAAGGTAATACCCTTTCCAGGATGACCAGCCTGCAACGGAAGTTGCACTAACAAACAATACACAGATATTGTCAACATGAAATATAGGTAATTCATAAGATATAGGATATAAACGGGTTTTAAGCCTAGATGTAAACAGTTTCACTGAGGTTGCAAATCAAATCTCAGAGTATTCTACAACTCCGGAGCCCAAATGCATAACACTCTCAAACCTGCGGATTTTTTCTTGGTTCTTGGGATCACAAGTAGACCAGCATTTTCAGAGCAAAGGCCGGAACATTGGGAGAAATTTAGTCTGAAAGATATGTGGGAGTAAGTCCATGCATGATTTTGTTTAATACCAACAGAGCCTTAAATTCACATTTTAGCCTAACAGGGAGCCAATGCAGGTCGGAGTGATTTGATCATATTTTCTTGTCTTAGTTAAAAGCCTCGCTGCAGCATTTTGTACTAGCTGCAGGCTCTTGATTTTGGACTTTGGGAGACCGGAGAGTGGTACATTACAGAAATCGAGATGGGAGGTAACAAACGCATGAATTATAATCTCTGTATCAGACTAGGAAGGCATAGCGCAAATTTGAGCAATGTTGCGAAGATGGGGAAAATAGCTGTTCTAGGAATTCTTAACGTGTGTTTGGAAGGACAGGTTGGGGTCAAATATGACACCTAAATTTTTGACTGAGTCACTCTGTGTGATATTACATTTGTCAATATTAAGAGCAGTTTTTGAGAGCAAGTCATGTCATTTAGATGGACCGATAAATAACATTTCAGTCTTTTCAGGTTGAGGCGCAACAAGTTAAGTGACATCATGCTCTTCCCTGCTTTTTTTGTTTTTGCTTTTGCTTTTATTTGTTAAATGTAGCACAAAACTGTTGAAAGTAAGAAGAGGCCTTCTTAAAGTTCAGTCCCAAACACCAACCCAAACCCCAAAATAGATGACAAAGAAGAGTTTAATCGAGCAAGTCTAAGAAATACATGTGAAATACATGTGCATCATGAATGAGCAGGCATAAGGAGATGGTGGATGCAAGTAAGGATGTTCCAAATTCCGCCCGCAAGTTTAATAACACTGAAGTTCTATTCTCTGTATTTACCCTAACACAAAAGGGGATCAAATTTAATGATGAAATCTGAGAGATCAAACAAGAACTAAAATCTTTGGCGGAAATAAAGAAGACCATCAAAGACGCCATCTGGACCTCCAGAAACCTTGTTAGAATATGATATGGTGAAATTGTGAATGTGTTTAATTGCTGTTAAAAGTGTCACTAAAAATTGTTCAAACCTTATATTGGTAGAATATGATATAATGAAATTGTGAATGTGTTTAATTGCTCTTAAAAGTGTCAATAAAATTGTTCAAACCAAAAACCAAAAATTCAAGAATTGCCAGATCAAACATCAAAACGAGGCATCAGTCAGTCATTTTGATCATGACTGTATGATGTGTTCTTGTCTGCAGGGGTCTTCATTGTAACGTGTTAAATTTACCAACATGTTAAACAGGCGAAGAGCATATGTAAGGCATTTAAAAGGGGCTCATTACACACACTGACTCTGTAACAGTGCGCTGGCCCTTTGAAACAAATTGCTACTCTCAGTGGGGGAAGGCATCATTTTTCATTTGCATTATGACCTATGGATTATGACCTATATAAAAAGGCAGTTGGATTTTGCTTACACTCCCAATTTGTTTTTATAGTACTGGAATTTCCATTGTGTCTTTGAGGGTTTTTGGTCAGTTGACTGAGTCACACCAGCTTTTTTTATGCTGGTAAAAAGGGAGCACACGAGCTGTAGTCAATTGTAAACCAAAAGTAACAAAAAGCAAAGACTGTGACTCAAATGATCTAGGAACAATAATGAGTAAATAAATCTCATGTACCCATTCAGAGACAAATGTTCACTGCAATTGACAACAAAACATCAGTCAAGGCTTTAATTAAATCATGAGGACAGACTCATTGTAGGAATACTGATTTAGACACTGATAATGCCACAATTACTTAATATTTGAACTACATTTTAGATAACACTTCACACATGTTGACTATCCATGACATTTCATTAAATAATTCACTCGTAGACGTTTTTGAAGCAGTTCCCTGTTTGCTTCTCATTTTAAAGGGTCTACTTATCTTTTTAACTCCTTCCTTTCTAGAGTTATTATTAATAATGCAAGGCATGGCAATTTGTCAAACAGTTTGAAATTGAGTAAAACGTGCTGTAGGTGTCTTCTCAAACATACCATTCGTCATAAAATGCATCTTTTTATGATCCATTTTGTTGTGACATTGTGTACTGTTATACAATGCACACGTATTCTTTAAATTGCAAACACAAAGGATTCCAAAAGGTTGTTGGCAATACAAATGAAATTGAAAGTCAAAAGCTTTCTTCAAATGAATGTAAAAGTCATGATGACACTTGTAGTAACCTACGTGAGGGTGTAGTAGACTGTTTATTTGTTTATCTTTATTAAAAAAATGTTTCTTTTTTGTCTATTTGCACAGTTGAACCACGTCTTCATTTAGCCATAAGTTTTTTTTAGTATTAGTTTATTACCAATTTTCTATTATGTTGTATGTTTATTTCCAACAGTGTTACTGTGTAGTATTGCCTTACAGCATAAGATAAATCGGGACATCCACGATTGACTGCAAAGTCTGTAACTATCGTTGAGGATCGATTACTTTGGTCTGGCACGTGGCTAAGCGCGAAGGAATATATTGGTGCTGATATCTCTCAGTAGCATCTGTCATGATTCTGGCCGTGGTTCAGCCTTGATCATTTCTATAGTTTTTGACTTGTGAGATGGAATAAGAGCTTGCTCTGTCCACTCCACGCATCGGCCCGGTATTGCAGTACCTCCGGGAACGGTGCATTCGCAATGATCGCAGCAAGGCTTTAGGGCTAGGACCTTAGCTTGGCCTTTAGGCTGAGAGTAAGTGTCCCGGCTCCTAGGCTTTGTAGCGTATTATGAACTGACCTATAACGAATAATGAATAACGAAGATAGAACAATAACCCTTAAAAACCCCAAACCCCACTTTGGTCTGGCACAGTGAGCTCTGTAGGGGACTGCACACTTTCATCTCCTTTTTCTTTTATTACTCTCGTCCCCTTTACAGGTAAAACTGCCGTTAAGTGGGCCAAAGTTGCACAAAGCACCTTGCTTACTTTATATGACGATGTAAACTATGTTTCCGGTTGATTATTATCACTAAGACTTAATACTGAGCAAATATGTGTGACACTGTGATGATTGTTTTAGAGCTAGCTAGCCTGCCTTTGCCATTTTATGTGGATAGCTCTGCTTTATATTGCACGGGCGTCAAATTTAATTTTGTTCTAGTTTCAGTAGTAATGTTGCATCTGAACATCTGCTGATGTGAGAGGTTTTACAGGTAATGATTATTGATCATTTTGATGCTAAATTTGTGCAGTTATTTGGACAGTGATTTTGTGATTACTGGTTTAAAAAAACATTATTGCACTACTTGTTACAAAAAGACATGATTGTAAACTGAATGTATACTCTGAATATATTTTGGGATCAAGTTTTGTTGTGTTCACGAAGAGGAAAAGTGTCTCATTTTTATTTCTTTACATCTCGTCCCCTTTAAATGGGCATAACAATGGCACAACACAAAGTTCTTCCACTGACAATTAACTAATTTAGCTGCTGCCAAATGCTATTGCACTTACATTCATTGCACTACTGTTATCACTGATGATACATGTGTGGAACAGGTGTGGAGGAAGAGCGGGTGAGCAAGGCAGTCAAACTCTGGAAGCAGGGAGCATCGACATGGTGGGAGAATACATTACAGCGCAAAGTAACCTGGTCAAACATCATACAAGCAGACTTCCACCATGTCCGGTTTCTTGTGCAGGCAGTTTACGATGTCTTACAAAGCCCAGTGAATCTTCAAGTGTGGGGAAAGAGCGAGAAACCTTCCTGTCCCATTTGGTCTGGAAGAGGCTCCTTGGAACACTTCAGCAGCTGCCCAAAGGCCCTGGCTGATGGGCGCCATGACCAAGTTCTGAAAGCAGTTGCTGAGAGCATCACCCTATCAATCAACAAGGGAAAATACCATCAAGTCCTGAGCAAGGCAGTCAATTTCATCAAGGCAGGGGAGAAATCCAGGTCTTGTGCACAGGACTCCTCCACATTGCCTCTGATTGTCAGTTGCACGTCGACCTTGGGAAACAAAGGTTACCCCAGCACATATCAGCAACATCACTCCAACCAGACATGATAATCACCTCTGAGGCTTCAAAACACCTGATCATGCTGGAACTTACAGTCCCGTGAGAAGACCGCATTGGGGAAGCCAAAGAAAGGAAACGCGCAAGTAGCTGGTGGATGTGTGCAGGGGCTGGAAAAGTTTTCTTTAAGCTAATAGAGGTCGGCTGCAGAGGTTTTGCTGGACGATCCTACTGCAAAGTCCTAGGACGGTTGGGTGTGACAGGGGCAGCCAAAAAGAAATACATTAAATCTGTTAATGAAGCTGCTCAGAATGGCAGATTCTTGGGCTGTTACTGGGACGCAATATGAGGCGCGATCATTCTCAGCTGAGTCACCTGGGCGAGAGTGTCTGATGTTGCGAGACCCGAAAAACTCAATGAACCCAGGGTATATCACTGATGATGCCTCCCAGTTGCATCCAGGAGATGTTTCTTTCAAGTTCTTGATTGAATTATTATTATTATTATTGTTATATTTATCCCAATTTAGGCCAGTTTTTCAAAGTACTCAGTTGTAATTATTTCAATTGTCCGTTCATGTTCTTTGTTTCCTCTCTAAATTCCTTATATTATACGTTTTATCCTGGAGTGCCATGTCTAATCTTGTTGCATACAATGTCTCATAACGTTGATAACAATGAAAATAAGGAACATTTTTATCCCAACATTAAGCTTTGAAGAAATTTACAATTACACTGCCAGAAAATTCATTGAGCCTTAACACTAACGTGGATAAATTGTAACAGAGGCTCTTGAATTTCTCCCCTCTTTAAAAATATCAAAACTAAATAATTACTTTAATCAAAATTAGATACACCAAACTCAAATATTAGACTATAATGAGGGTCTTTAAAGTTAACTTCCTTGCATGTGATTGTTGACCACTCAAAGCAGAACAGGTTTTAATGAATGTAGGGGATGAAGGTATTTAGAACCGTTCCCATTTTTGGTTTGTTCATTACATCACACTGGCAAAATCCCAATTTTGAGTCCCGTATGACTGGTCTTTGGGAAACATAAATAGAAAGACAAAGTTTAATAATAATTGCAAAGACGTGACAAACCTTACACTGTATTTTGTAACCCTAATTAAGGGAGAATCAATCTTAATTTTCCAGATAGTCACAGTTGTCATCAAGCTACGGGAGAGCCCGCAGTGCCCAATTTTTACCCAACTTTATGTAAAAAAAATGTTATCAGAAACATAGCATTTTTGGACATTTATAATGGCATCCTTTCATTTTTTTTGAATTTAATAAAAAACAAACTCATCATTGATTGCCTCCCTTTGCAAGGGATAGGAGCACTGCTGCCCTCCGAACTCTACATCTTTTGAGTGGGTGAAGAGAAGGGCATCATGGTCGCTTTGTCCCTTAGAAATTATTTTACTTTAAAAGCTTATAATGTCCAAAAACTGCAATAAAATGACGTCAAAATGTGGATGTTGAGACCCAAAAAATAATTACCATATAATAATAATAATAATTGAATTAAACCCCATTAGAGCTTCCCATTTTTAAAGGGAGTGAGCACCCTTTATCGTAGGTGCAATCTCTGGCAGCGGTGCGGCCTTAAAAAAATTGTAGACCTTTCCCCCTGCTTTGCGAGCTGGAGACACAGTGCTCTCAGGCTCTGAAAAGTGACCATCTGTCCAAGCAAAATGTGATGACATGGATCTACATCTGTTAGGTAAAATGCAAAATTGTAGGACTAACGTGGCTATATAACAGTTTTATAGTAATGGCCTGATTTTGCCTTCTATAAATATTTTCACTGGTGGCAAATTGTGAAAAGTCAAAAATGGCCATTCCAAAAAGGGTTTTATGTATTTATGTAAAAAGTATTAAATCACAACTGAGGTTTTACGGGGTTCGCAGTAGTAGAGAACTTTTGAGATAAAAACCTTTTAAATAAGTAGACGTGATTCTCCCAGTCCTTATAAAAGTACTCCAAGCCCTGAAATTCATGAAAATGGTGCCAATAAATGAAGGCTAATGCGCAACTGTACTCGTTGACATCAATTTCTGATATTGGTGACACATATCAATTCTTCCTCTTTATATCTTTATCTGTGTTCACTGCAGAGTCTGACAGCCATTTCACCTCGGATCTTGCCCATTTTCCATTGCCTCAATGGAAAAGTTTCATTTCTGTAAATGGACTTTTGACAAAGACAGTCAGGCACATGATAAGTACTCATCCTAAAAGCTAAACTGCAAATCAGCGGAAAATCATAAATTATTGCACTTTTCACATGGGTCTGTTTGGAACTGCAGTAAATTGGGACAAAACAAGAAGACACATGATCTACAAATGAAAAAAAAAATCCAGAAATGAAGTCAAACCATCACTCTGTACGTCAGTAGGATGGGTGAAGTCCATAACTGTCAGCATAAGTGTGAGCTCTTTACAAAAGACCAAGTAAATTCCGGCCAAGACATTTTGTTAAACAATGGAGGTCTTCTGTTACATCAGTTTGCCTCAGAATTACACATTTTGAACTTGTTAACTCATGAGACTCATGAGTTTAGGTATACAAACCATCTTGCACAATGTTCTGTTGGCATCAGGATTCTCATGTTGTTAACTACAAAGTTGAGTCAGTCATTAACATGCAAGTTGGTTGCTTGTTGTGACCTTTGCCCTTGAAGGATGCTGCTACAATAATGGCATGCAGATACCGTTTGAGGGTTTTATCATGACACACCTACTAAAAAAAATGCACACTTCCTGTAAACCAATTTCTTCAGAAATACAGGCATATTGATTTGGTCAGTAATGTTTTTTTGGTCAAGTCATGTTGATTTATATATCCCTAAATTAAAAAAAGAATGCCAAGAGTTGCAAAAGCCACAATTGACATTTTGACAGCATCCCCTAATGCCTAAAAAAGAATATTTCTAAGAAATCAGCACGTTTTCTTGGTGGTATGAAGTTCAAGCTTTGCACCTAGTAAACTTGTAAGAAACAGCTATTCATGAGCAATTCAAATTGTACTTTGGCAATATCCCCCATAAACACATCCTAGCATGGATAAATGGAAAGAATCCTTTAATTTCCTGTGGTGCCCAAATTATTGGTTTGTAGAGTCTAAAAAAAAAATCACATTGATCAATACAGGGCACAGCATGTCACCAAAAATGTCAGTTTCATCCGTCAAGCGACATGACACCCTAATGTTCCAAACACTAGAAGAATGCAGTGGGCTGATTAATTGGTTTGTTTGGTTTCCGATTACTTCTAACATCAATAATCAAACGGCTCGATCCATCAAACATCACCAAACCTGACAAATTTTTGCTATAACTCTTTCTTCTTTTATGACCATGAGCAGAGTTAGCGGGTCAGCTTCCTGAAACCATTTCCACATGCTGTAAAAGAGACACTTAACAAGTTTCTTTTTTCTGCCAATTTGATTTTAACCCCTTAACGGCGGGCCGCCGGACTGTTTAATCAACAAATACGTGTCTGTACGATATCACCAGTCACTGAAATATGTCAAGCCGCATATGATTGGAAAGCTTACTCTTGGAATTCAAAATATACTCAAAGAAGCATCACAGTCAGTCCGAAGATACCTGAAAACTATAAAGCCAGCGTAACTCAGCATTTATGTCCCCTTGCCGTCATTAAATGAGTTGAATGTTCGCAAAATTGCTTTACTTACATACAGGACAATCCAGAGAATCAAACAGTGGAAAATATTTACTCCAAAAACACATGATAATCATCACAGAAACAAAATCCTCCTAAAGGCATTTCTTTTTCGTTGGACATCCTTGTTGTATTCAGTTCGTTTCTCTCAAAAACTCTCCTTTAAACTTGTAAAATTATACCAAATAGGGAAGTTAGCCGCTGACATTTTGATTGACACCACTTTGGACCACTGTTTATTTAACGGTCTACGGCCTGCATTAGTTTATACGGGCATGTTTGTTAAAACAGAGATCGCCTCCTGAAGCTCTGAATCTCCTCAGCCAGTAGTATGAATTAATGAATGAAACTTTTGTTTCAAACATAGCATAACAAAATCAAAAACAAAACAACAAATGGAAAAAAGAAAATAAAACACACAGACAATGTTATCGCACATCAGTGATTCAGCGGTGGAAAGATCTGGGGGGGGGAGTGGTGAGGAAGAAGGCGGTAGGAAGGCGGTAGGGGGCGGCAGTCCAAAGACGAAGTCAGAAGTTTGAACGTAGTGCGGTTGTGAAACCGCAAAGCACTGAGTTTTTTTTCAAGGTTTTGTAGTGAGTGAGTTTTGGGCAACCACAGTTGTTACTGTTCAATTTTTATACGCGCCGACCAATCAGAGGCATGTTTTAATAATGGCACCAGCCAATGAACGTGATTCAAAGTTTGCAAGCACAACACTATGCCACACCCACAGTGTGAGCTCATTGAGTGTCATGGCAGACTCCGTAAACATAGTCCCAAAGTTAACAAACGAGAAGGAAACAAATCTTGCACCGAAGAAGGGCGGTACATCACTAGTTTGGACCTATTTTGGTTTAGAAGAAGCGGCCGGGGAACTGAAGAAAACGCACGTTGCACAATTTACTTTTGCGTAGTTGCTGGGTCCAGAGGAAACACAAGTAATATGAACCAGCACCTTAAAAATTATCGCAGCTTTTAAAAAGGATTACAAGTAAAAGACGAAGAAGGTGCATCTACAAAAGGAGAGAGAGGTAAACAAACCTCCATCAAAGCAGCAATTGCGCCCTTCACGCCGTTCGAAAAAAGTTCGCAAAGGCACAGAGAAATAACCAATGGTGTGCCTAGCTAAAAATGTCCAAACCCAAAAACTGCATTATCGATTGGAGGTAACACTTTTTCCTGGGGGCTGGGGTGTGCTGGGAGGTGGCTAGTATTAAACTAGGCAGCCACGGGGGCGTCAGCCTGCAAAAGTTTGTGAACCCTTGTCGTCCATGTTCAAAAGGGAGGAGAAGGAAGCATTTGCTTAATAAATCTGACCCCTTTGACTTCATAAATAATTGTGTCTCAGTTAGCTCTTCTGTGTATTTACATGTAGAAAACACTCATGAATATACATATATATATTGGTTCTTTGTATACACAGTCTCTTCATCATCTTCATTATCATCATCACCATCATCACTTTTTTACCATCATCATTATCATCATTGCTGTTTCCACACATTTTCAGAGTCTCTATTATGACGATGTAAACTGTGTTTCCAGTTGATTATCATCACTAAGACTTAATACTGAGCAAATATGTGTGACACTGTGATGATTGTTTACATATATACATTGGCTCATGGTGAAACTGACTTACATGTGGTGTGTGTTGTCCGGCATACAAGTATATTTGGACCTGCTATCTTAGGTGGTCCGCACCCAGGCAGCAGGACCACCATTCTTGAGTGTCCTGATCCGTGCATTAAAAAGAAAAGGTACGGGAGCTTGAGCCAGATGCCCCCGGCATCAAGCTCCCACTTGTCTGCCCTTACTCTGAGATGTAAAGGATATGTCTGTTTTTGTCATGGTCGCCGTGTCAACCGGTCTGCCCCGCCCCCTGGGCACCAGCTGAAGCAGATCAGCTAATTGCGTGGCTGCTACTTAAAGTTGGGTTGTGGGTATTGCGGGTGTTGGCTCATTACACCTTTTCTGTTCTGTTATGCCCTGTCCTGTTTAGTTTGAGTCGGAGGAAACCTTACTTGACCATTCTGAGTGTAAGAATGTTTTTGTTCTGTTTTGTCCCGGAGTTTTTGGACGACTTTTATTTTGTTATTTTGTTAAATAAAAGTTATGATTGTCTACGCAATAGAGTTCTCCCTTCCTGCCTCCTGCCTCCGTTCTGGTCCGGTCACCTACCTCGTGACAGTTTTGTTTTCTTTTTAAGATGTATATCTATGTGATTGTATCCCCATTTATTTAGTTTTTGTTTGTTTTTCGCCATTCTCACCAACATATTCATTCACCTCATAGTTTGTTTGTAAATATAGGTACAGATTGAGATTAATTTGCATAATATGACGGTGAGAGTTATGTAATAACAATGTTCAACAATAGCAATAAGAACAGACAAAGTTGATAATGATAACAACAACATAATAGTCATGATAGTCGTTGCAATAATAAAAAGCTAAATTATAAGCTTGACCTATCTATAGGTAAGGCTTCTGATCACGTACATTATTTGCACACCAATAACACTATTAATAATAACAATAATAATCACATAAATGTTATAATAATAATCATAACGACGGTTATAAAAATTCCAGATTAATTTAGTTTAACACATCTATTAATTATATAATGCTAATTATCAATAAATATAATTCAGACACCAATAATGACAATAATAACAATTAATGACAGTTATAATTATTATCATTGTTATTATTATAATATAATGACAATAACAATGTTGATTAGCTTGCATCTTCCATTTTCTATATCATTTGGACACCATTTTCTTCCTCTATGTACTTTGCCAATATTGTTTTTTGTATGTGGATTTCAACAGATGAATATTTGGACATAGTTTGAGCTCATCCTGTAATCTGTTCGAAAGTTTATGCCAAATACAGACACACACATACTTTTCCTGCTGGTTCTCACCGGTTGTATCTTAAAGTTACTACATACCCTGAAGTTATAGCTTCCATCATTTCAAAATCAAATCAAACAAATGCAAACCAGCATTATTTGTCGGAGGATGAATGTGTCATTGATGTTGAAATGCACATTTAACCTCACTCTTTTTCTGTTTGCAAGATACATCTTTGTGCTTCATGTACTATGACATCTACTTCATGTTCTAACCCGGGATGGGGGGATGTCGAAAAATATCCCAATATACTTGTAAATAAGATTTTTTTTATTGTCTCACCGGCGTGTGGTGCTTTGAGAGGTCACCCAGCATCCACTCTGAAAAAGAAATCCAGCTTCCTCTTCCTAGTTATTGTGTAAACATTCCATACTGTATCTTCAGCACACTAAGAACTTTGAAATTTTTGTTGTTTAATATCTCGTGCATCCTTTCAATATGGTTGGTGTGAAGTGTAAAGAAGAGGCAACCCGTTTCTTTTTAAATGAAAGTGGAATATGGAAGCTAGATGCTGTTGAAAAAGTAATTATATCGCTTTTTTTCTGCCACTTTTTACCACAGAGGGGGAAGTCACCTAACTCGTGAAGCTCATATTCCATAAGTAAGTTAAACTTCACTTTATTTATCTTTATAGAGCATTTTATGAAATGTTTATTTTTAGTCCAAAACAATACAGTACAAGCCTTAAACATATTTCTATAAACCTTAAACATACATTTCATAAAAAATATAGCACTGAAGCAACTAACGAACAAATTAAACTTACTAAAGGTAGTCCGTTCGTAAGTAGGGCAGCGTCTATAAAGTGTTTTTTCTTCTAAGTCATCATTTACTGATTTATTGCTGACATTGCTGACATTAATTTGCCTCAGTAGTCAATTTTTATTATATTCTGTACTAAATATTTCCAAAAATATATCAAAGACACTATCTACAACATCTGTGCCATATATTATTCCAGTTTTGTTTAACTAAGTTCTCTGAGTGATTTAATTGTCTCTCCATTTCCTATATTATTTTGGAAATATATTCTATAGTTGATTTTTGACTAGTTACCTTATCATCATATACTGTAAAGATTGGCAGATGGTTACAAATATCCATCCATCCATTATCTGCACCCACCGCTTATCCTCAGTAGGGTCGCGGAGGTGCTGGGGCCCGTCCCAGCTATCTTCGGGCAGTGGGCAAGGGACACCCTGAACTGGTTGGCAGCCAATTGCAGGGCACACAGGGACAGACAGTTAGCTCGCTCACTCACATCTAGGGACAATTTGAACCGGCCAATTAACCTGACATGCATGTTTTTGAAATGTGGGAGGAAACCGGAGTGCCCGGAGGAAACCCACGCAAACCAATGATCCACTAAGATATTGTCAATAAGTGTAGCACTGGGTGAAGTCGTTCTACTAGGTCTTAATAAAGTTGGGTATAATCTCATGCTGTACATTCTGTTAACATATTCATCAGTGGTTTTATGATTTTTTTGGATTCATCAAGTCAATTTTGAAATCCCCACAGATGAATAGTGTATTGTTGTTTTTTGCTGAAAATGTTTTTCAGCCCAATTTGTGAAAATTTCTATCTGTATACACAACTGACTACAAAATGTCTCCTTTTTTCGTTTATAATTTCTAATGTGAAGCATTCAAATAAATCATTGATTACCGTTGACATCTCATCTCATCAGCCGTACCGCTTATCCTCATTAGGGTCGCGGGGGGGCTGGAGCCCATCCCAGCCATCTCCGGGCAGTGGGCAGGGGACACCCTGAATTGGTTGCCAGCCAATCGCAGGGCACACAGGGACAGACAACTCATTCGCTCATTCACACCTAGGGATAATCTGGACCGGCCAATTCACCTGAAATGCATGTTTTTGGAACGTGGGAGGAAACCGGAGTGCCCGGAGGAAACCCACGCAAGCACGGGGAGAACATACAAACTCCGCACAGGAAGTCTGGAGCTGGATTTGAACCCACGACAGGTTCCCATGACATGAACTGTGCCGCACAAGCGCTAACCACTGCGCCGCCGTGCTGCCCTTACCGTTGACATGTTTTGTATTATTCTAAATTCAAATTTCGTGTGCGACTGAGTGGGAGAAAGAGGAGATTGGAAGGATGATGACTAAAAGGAAGGTTGAGTGTTAGCCTCGAGTGAAACAAAGATGAAAGGAAAGGGTATATAAAGCTTGGAGGTATGTATGGTAGAAAGTCTGGAGTTATGGGTGGACATGCTAGAGAAGGATTTATTCTGTAGAAAAACCCAGATCAATAACATGGAACAATCATAAGGCCATTCCAAAGTGCAACATATTCATTCAGAAACACGAAACGAATTAAAGACAGCTTGCAGTCTTTGAGGCATGGACTTGATGGGTGACAAATCGTATGCTTCATCAATCCTGTGCCAACTCTCCTTTCTTGCAATTTCCAGATCCTCTTTACAGGTCAGAGCCTTGCTGAGGACTATTTCTTTCAATTTCCACCACCGGTTTTCAATTGGGTAGAGATCTGGGCTGTTTTCAGGCCATGACATTGACCAGATGTGTTTTTCTCAGAGGAATGCTTTCACAGTTTTTGCTCTGTGGCATGATACAATGTCCTCTTGGAAAATGAGTTCATCATTCCCAAACATTTTTTCAATTGAAGGAAAAAGAAAGCTGACCAAATTGTCAATGTAAATTTGTGCACTTATTGCAGATTTGACCACAGCCATCTCTCCAGTGTCTTTGCCTGACATGCAGGCCCATGTCATTAAGGAGTGTGGGAAATGTGATGTTTTCATTAGTCAGTCCTCTTTTTAAATCTCACCGGAATGGCACCAAACAACATTGCCAGCATCATCACCTTGTCCAATGCAGATTTGTCTCTTCACTGAAGATAACCTGCATCCAGTCTATCACAGTCCATGATTGCCTCGCCTTAGCCCATTGAAGTTTTGTTCTTTTGTTTTTAAGAGCCAACGATGGTTTCCTTTTGGCTTTCCTATATGGAAATCCCATTTTGGTTGACCAAAAACTTGCAGTAGGCAGCCAGGATAACAGGGAGCCAACAACAAAAAACGATTACGTCAACCAACACAAACCCAGCCGTAAATATACCAAAAGATCACGGCTAGCTGGATACTATAAACCAGGACCGATCAGCAGAAAACGGGAAACTAGCTCACCAAAAACCTGCAGTAAGCAGCCAGGATAACTGGAAATAAACAAAAAAATGATTACAACAACAAACACAAACTCAGCCGGAGGAAAAAAAACAATTTGCACAGCCAGCTAGCTGTCTGTTACTGGGGCTAATCTGGAAGCCTTCAAGAGCCGCATGCTAATGGGGAGCCATCTCGACAGTATTATATTGATTGCAACACACTCGGCAAAAGACACAAGAGGAAAAGTAACAATCACATACCCAAAAAGAGGTGAATGCAAAAAAGGAATGCATTGTTTATAACCAACACTTAAATAAACCACAACGAAACTTAGTTTTGCTTCCGTTGTATTTTTAAATTTGCACACTTGTATGATTGTCTGTGTGGTTGTAATGCGGCCGCAAGCAGAGGGCTTCCGCGCCCTATCCTGGAGAGCGCCATGTGTATGAGTTAAATGCAAAACTAGAACCAGCTACACAGACTGCACCAATTAACACGGTGCACTATATGCTCATGAAAATGTGGTATGAACACACCCGAACAAGACATTGCTCAAGCTACTTCTTGATAAATACTCATAAAAGACTTATCCAGACACGGCTATCTATCTAATGGTAAAGTAAATAGGCTAATGTGGTTGACTTGAGCGATGCAAATACACACAGTCTGATATGACCACATGAGGAGCAGGTTGAATACACACAGGAAGTTCTCACACATAATAGTAGCGCTGTACCCGCATTTTCCGATTTTGCAGACCAGGTATTGCAATTTCAATGCGATTTTCCAGACCAGGTATTGCAATTTCAATGCGATTTTCCAGACCAGTATTGCAATTTCAACGCTATTTTCCATTCCTGGATTGCAATTTCAATGTGATTTTCCATTTTAAAAGAAAAGTTTCTTTTCTGTGCTAGTTTTTTTTTGTGTAAGTAAATATGTTGATATGCTTTAACCCAGCGGTTTCCAAAGTAGGCGGTAAAAAGATCGGCGGGCGGGAGGGCGGTGAGGAAGAAGGTGGCGGTAGGGGGGATTAGCAGTCCGAAGTCGAAGTCATAAGTTTGAACGTTTGTTTGAAGATTTGTACACAACACGTTAGGGCTGCACGATTAACCAAAATGAATAAATTGCCTTTTTTGTTAATTCACAAAAGTAGATAAATTGGATAGCTTCTTCTTTCAGAGTAAAAAGGGGATTTAGAGGGCGGCTGGCTAACTGCACCCAAGCATTTGACAACCGCTACTTCAGCAAAGTCCCCGAGATGAATAAAATACGCCCTTCCCAAATTTTGAGGTTTACCACAAATAGTGGCTCCAAGTCATTCATTTCATGGGGATTGGATTCGATGTTGGTGAGACAAAGGCTCAGCAGGGGTAGCTAGTGAGAGTTGTTAGCCTAGCTGTAGCAGTAGTCCAGACCTGAAACCTCTTTCTTGCCTTTCCTCCCAACGCCACCTCAGTCGCTTCATGAACCCGATAATAATCCACGGAGCACCCACTGATGATCATCATTTTTTTCCGCTCTTCTGACTTTCTTCAGACTCCAATTCAAATGATGAATTTAGTTTCAATGTAACAAGCCGCTAAAGCCACTCGTTGGCACATTTGTTTTATACCAGCCTATCACAGTTATGCCCAACCAACACACACTGGCCTCTGTTTGGCTGGCGATGTTAAAACACTGTAACTGTAACAATCCTGGCTGGCTAAAAACTCCATCACTAAAATCAACTATAAATCCTTAAAAAAAAAAAAAAAAAAAAAAAAAAAACCAGCAGTCTTGCAATAACGTACCTGTCAACCTCCACGGCTCCATGCCCATACAAACTGTTGTATTTTCCCTTACAAAATACAGTTACATTATATTTTTTTTCCCAAACGTGTTCATTTATGTAGTTTAACATGGTATATTGTACATGTGTTTCATTATATCATATATATGGTTAATCAACATTTTGTTGTGAGATACTGAGTTGCTCGACATGAATTAAGTTTATTATAAAAAAAGTTTAAAAATTAAGTAGCTTGGACGTTCACTGTAGAAGGAAAACAATACAGGCAAATATAAGTAAGTAGAATAATACCTTTTCTTATTCAAATTATGATTTCATTTTCTGCATCAAATTTGGATGGGTCTGGCCTTGATGCGGCGAGGGGGCTTGCGTGTTCCAGTGACCCTGGAGAGCGATACCGTCGGGAGCTTGCTCCTGGTAGGGTCACCCATGGCGGGCCGGTCTCCGGGGTAGGTTCCAGACAAACAAAGACCCCAGCGTGTCAGTACGCTGTGAGGTGGCAGCCCCACCAACCGACTATCCTGCAGAGGGCTAACAACTCACCCAGGAGAAACCCCCTTTGTTATGAAACTGACCAGAGAAAGAAGCCGGACTGACCAACACGGTAACCGACCCCAGCCTGCCCCCGACCAACGAGTAAGGATCGATCTTCGTCGTAAGACCCGTGTCGCCACTCCTTCGCCCCGGAGCTGCTACCCTGCTGTCCCGAGAGCTCTGTCGCTATAACATCACCCTGGCAGGGCTCTGTGAAGTACGATGGCAAGGCAATGGTGAAACAACAGCTGGCAACCATTGCTACATCTGGAGTGGCCCCGAGAGTCGGACCGGCCTTTACGGTGTGGCTCTTGCCATTCCAAAAGCCCTCCGGAGGTCCCTCATCAGCTGGACACCAATAAGCGACAGACTACTGTCTGCTCGCTTCCTCCACCATCACGGCAAGATGACAGTGATCGTCGCCTACGCCCCCACCGATGTCGCTGATGAGGATGCGAAGGACGTGTTCTTTGACCAACTCCACCAGGCTGTCGACCAAGCCCCACCACACGACGTCGCCATCATCCTCACTGATGCCAACGCCACTCTATCCAGCAATGATCGGTCCCCCGGCTCACCTGTCGGCACCACCTTCGTTGACAGCACAACAAACGACAATGGCAACCGCCTCCTCCTCCTCTGCCACCAAAACAACCTTTGTGTTGCGGAAACCTGGTTTCCCCGGAAATGCATCCATCACTGGAAGTGGTACAGCTCAGATGGCAGAACCAGGAAGGCATTGGACCACATCCTGATATCACGACGCTGGAAGTTGTTTGTAACCAACTGCCGGGTGTTCAGAGGAGCACAGCTTGGCAACACAGACCATCGTCTGCTGGTGGCCCAGCTCAAGCTAATGCTCCGAGCCAACCAGCACAAGACTCTGCCTCGCCCCGACTCCTCCCGACTCAGCGACCCAAACATCGCCAGAGACTTCAGTTGCTCCATCCGCCGCACTCTCGATGCCCTGGCTCCTGATAAGCTGAAATACTGGGCGGCCTTCAAGGAAAGTGTCCTCCAGTCTGCTCACAATGTCCTCGGACGCCCGCGATCCTCCCCGAGAAAGCCCTGGATATCAGAGAGGACCACTAAACATCATAGACCAGCGGCGTGAGGCCCGGCTCCGAGGCGACCTCACGGAGTATCGGAGACTGAACCGCCTGCGCAATGTGGCCATTGCTGAAGATAGGGAGAGGTTTTGGCAGGCAGAAGCCCAACAGCTTGAGTCCACGGCTAACAACAACAACATGAGCCGCGTATTCAGTCTACCACGCCAAGCACGTAGCGGCCCACACATAAAGACAGCCCTGGTAAAAGACTCAGACGGCAACCTCATCATGACAGAGGCCAACTGCCTCGCGCGCTGGAAGGAGCACTTTAGCCTCCTCTTGCAGCACAGCACCATCCTGGCTGATCCCACCCTCCTAGTGGCTGTAAACACAGCACCTCCTAGCGACGCCTGCTGCACAGACCCTGTAACACCCGAAGAAGTGAGAGCTGCTCTGAAGAAGCTGAACACCAAGAAAGCCCCCGGCATCTGTGCCATTACCGGCGAGATGCTCAAGGCCGGCGGTGATGGCATGGTGGAGTGGCTAACCTGCCTATTCAACCAGGTGTGGGAATCGGAGCAGCTGCCCACCGACTGGACCAGAAGAGTCATCATGCCCTTCTGGAAATGCAAGGGTGACAGGCTTGTCTGTGGAAACCACAGAGGTATAACCTTACTCTCCATCCCAGGCAAGGTCTTTACCGGATCTTGCTCAGCCGTGCCCTTCCAGCAATCAGAAGCTGCCGCCGTCCCCAGCAGGCTGGCTTTATGCCCAACCGCTCCACAACGGACCACATCTCTGCCGTCCGTTTGCTGATAGAGAAGACCCGTGAATTCCGTAAAGATCGCCATCTATATATCGGATTCATTGATCTGAACGCCGCCTTTGACACCGTCTGCCACTCTTCACTGTGGAACATACTCCAAGCTCTCGGAGCACCACCCAAGATCATAGCCCTGTTCAAGCTGCTCTACAGCAACGCAGAGAGCTGTGTCCGTATCAACGGCATTGACTCCGACTGGTTTACTATCTCCAGCGGCGTTCGCCAAGGCTGCGTGGCTGCTCCCGACCTTTTTAATTGCATCATCGACCATCTGATGTTCAGGGTTAGTGAGCGCATTCCCGGAGTGTCTTTCGGCAACTGCCACCTGACTGACCTGGAGTATGCTGACGACACCATCATGCTCAGCACTTCCTACAGCCAGCTGAGAGATGGGCATTTACAGCGAAGAGGCAGCGCGGCTTGGCCTCCAAGTGAGTTGGACGAAAACCAAGTTCATGTATGTCGGTGATGGACCAGATCCACCTCCCATCCAAATTGGTAGCGACATCGTAGAGCCTGTCAAGAGCTTTGTGTATCTGGGGTCCATGGTGACAGAAAATGGGGACCTAAAACCAGAGATTCTCCGCAGAAGAGCCCTGGCAGCATCTGCTCTACAGTCTCTCTGGAAACCACTCTGTGGCGGCACCAGACCATCGCACGCAAGACGAAGCTCCGCATTTACAACCTCGCCGTACTCTCTATCCTGCTTTATGGCTCAGAAACATGGCCCCTGAACGACACCCTGGCCACAAGAATCGACGGTTTTGATAGCAGGGCTCTCAGAACCATCGAGAACATCAGGTGGCCCCAGCGAGTCTCCAATAAAGAGCTCAGAGCCCGCACGTGCCAGCCCCGAGCATCTTCCTTGGTCGCACAACGCCGCACCCGCTGGTTTGGCCATGTCCTTCGTCTACCACCAGACCATCCGACACGAGCCATTCTCCAGTTTGACCCAAAGGCCGCAGGCTGGAGACGACCACGAGGGAAACCCCGCGCTCGATGGCTCGACGTCGTTGCGGGCGACCTCCAACAACACGGAGTTGCTGTAGAGGATGCAGAACAGCTGGCACAAGACCGCCAGCATTGGAAAAACCTGGTTCATCTGGTCGGCTCAACGCACAGGGACGGGACCCCCGACCTTCGCTGGAGCAATAATCAATCAATTAATCATCAAATTATTGTACAACATTGGTACTCATTGCCTCCCTGCTTGGCGCTCGGCATTAAGGGTTGGATTTGGGGGGTTTGGTCACCTGATGACTCCCAACTCAGCAGTTGGGTGTAAAATGGCGGCGCCCTGTTTAGCTGCGGCTGCATCGGCTCATTACAGTTTAACTGTACGGGTCAGGTGTATCGACATTTCGTTCTGTGTGCATGGTTACAAAGAATGACAATAAAAGTAAATTCTATTCTATTGTAGGTAATATACTGATTAAAGGGATAACCACAAACCTGTCTTTTTTTATTTTCTCCTTTTATACTTCCTTTTTTTCTTAACCACTTTATACAACAAATGGAGTGTACATGAACAGCATTACAGTTTTGCGTGGTAAACGTTTTGGAAAATGGAACTTTGCCTGATTCTAACTGTAAAGGAATCCGGTTGTCGCAAAAGGCTTGAACACCGTTTGAAAAGGATAATCAATTAGCACGCAGGCGGAAGTGGCACGCAAGCGCGCGAAAATGCGGCGGGTCCTAAATGCCCTATTTTGAAGTCGAGTCGAAGTTTTTGTTTTGTTTTACTCAATAATTGAACTGAGTTTTTGATTTATTTGATATGGCGCCTAGAAAGGCAGTTTCTAAACCATGTTTTTGCGGTGCCGTGGACCATGGAGCAATGATCCAGTGCAGTCACTGCAAACACTGTATACATTACGAGTGCTCTGGACTGTCAGTTCAGGACCTAAGCCTCGCGATACAAGATAAGCAAGCTACTTACATCTGCAAGTCCTGCGTCCCCGGCTTATCCGCTGATAAGGATTCTTACGCCTCTCTGAGTAGCTCTGGAACGGTGTTCGCCTGCGTGGATAGCACTCCGGTACCTTTATCCGGGTCGTCTGGGCTGTGCGGTGCCCTGAACTCTGCTGATTTGGTCTCCACTGTCAGTGAAACCGTGAAGGCCATGGTACCAACTCTGGTCCGAGAGATTATGACGCAGATGATGCCAGAAGTTGCCAGAATGTCGACTAGCCTAATGGAGGAAATGCTAGCAAAGGAGGCTAGGAAGCATAATCTCGTGGTGGTTGGAGCAAAGACACATTGAGAAAATGGGGAAGCTGTCCAGGATACCCAGCTCTTTCAGGAAGTCGCCGAAGCAGTCCCGGGAGTAGAGAAACAGGACATTCTGGAAGTTTTTCGTGATGGAAGGCTGAGGAATGATGATAAACCCAGGATTGTGAAGATCCGATTCCGGAATACAAGATCAAGGCTGGCGTTTCTCCGTGGATTCAATCGGGTGAAAAGTACCTTCCCGACGTTGTCTTCTGGATTTGTTCGTCCAGATATGACACCAAAAGAAAGGGAACGCGACAGGGAACTACAGGACGAACTTAAGCGCCGTCGGGACGAAGGTGAAGTAAACATTACGGGAAAATTATTGTCAAGCCGGGAAATGCTTAAGGTCACCTTCGCCTTTATTGAACAGCCCCTTGATTCATCTCATTATGCCCAATGTTTGACTTCTAAGGCAGATGACTTGGTCTCGTACATCAATTTCTACACCCCTGATATTTTGGCAATTACAGAAACTTGGTACTCCGCTGGTGACACAGGGCCAACTATAGAGAAATATCAGACCATTAGAACTGACCGTAAAAATGCCCAACATGGAGGAGTTTTGCTCATGGTTTCTCATGGTATAACTGTGTTTTCTGTCGCTAATTATCAATTCAATAGAATTGAGTTATTGAGATGTGATATTCTTATTTCTGGGGTGAAGCTGAGAATAGTGCTTGTATATCGCTCTGGTCTGAGCTCTTTTCAGGCCAACGTCGCTATGTTCGAACATCTGAATTCTATTTTTGATACTAAATTGCAAATTCTACTTATGGGTGATTTTAACTTTCCTGACCTTCACCACAGTTTTCTTCAAAATTCTGATACTAATCTAACTTCAATGTTCAAAATCTTGGTTTCAAATGCAGGTTTCTTTCAGCATGTCGATAAACCAACCAGGGGGGTCCAACGTATTAGACCTTGTGTTTTCCACTGACAGATATCTGATTAAAAACATTGACGTTGGGCCGAGTTTCTCTACCAGTGATCACGATTCTGTTACTTTCCAACTTAACCTGGCTCTTAAAAAAAGACACCGCTGCTCAGAATTACATACATTTTAAAGCCTGTGATCTACATGGCATGAGATACTTTCTGTCTAGTGTCAACTGGTACCTCTTATTTGATAATTGTGGGAATATTGAAGAAATGTGGGCAATATTTAAATCTGTTGTTTACACTTTGATATCTGTATACGTACCCTCAGTTGCTGTTACACCTCACGTCAACCGTGATATAGCTGAATTGCATAGGCGAAAGCAGTTTATTCACAAGCTTTATAAACGTGATCAGTTGGCATACTTGGAAAGTTATCAAGATGCTTCAAGGGAACTGCGGAGGGCCATCAGGCGGGAAAGGGTGGCTGAGGAAAATAAAGTTTTAGAGGCTAATAATACTCGTAAATTCTTTTCATACATCAACCGTAAACTAATTTCTAGGGCATCTATTCCCAACCTGAAGGCATCTGACGGTACCGTTGCTACAGATAATGCTGACAATGTCCGTATATTAAATGATCAGTGTTTTTGGTCGTGACAATGGTGTTTCACCCGACTTTCTGATGGATTTAAACTCTAAAGATGTTATTCTACTATTGCACAAGCTTCTTTGCATACAATGCGCCTTTCTTGCTTGTGTTTGAAGAAGGAGGAAACAGGATAAACACCTTATTTGCGGCCAGATAAGGGACCTCTCTGACCGCAGGCACACCTAGTTTTTGTTTGCTATAGATAACATGTTATCGTATAAACAGGTCTCAACTGTTTGTTTTGTTACTCCCCTTCCCTTAGTCAGAGGAGACCTTATGTAAATTAGGGCCTTCCGAACACAATAAATAGACAAGGAGCATAAGAATATTTCAGAGTATCCAGCAGACTGCCTTAGGGTAGACTATGGATATTTTCCTTGCAAGTAAGTTATACTCACGATTCTTTGTGTCTTTTTGTATATAGGTTTTGTACATCTGTTGGGTTAAACCTGACATTTATTTGGTCCTTCGAGAGCCGGATTCCAAGATACCTGACGATCCCAGCGTGTGAGTAAAGATCCAGGCAAGTCTGTGGCCACAGCATTAAGACCCTTTTCGGGACTGGTCCTTTTCCTTACAAGTTGGGATCCGAAGGTTGACGGAAAGTCCAAGGACTCAGAGAACTGTGAGTAAAACTTTTATTTTAAAAAGGAATGCATGTGACTAAAGTAAAAGGGTATGAGTGTGAAGAATTCAAAACAGAGTTAAGAAAATAAATCCTAACAATCCTAGGCACTATTAGGTAAAAGAGAAACGTGGCCAGTAAGACTTAAGACACAGATAGATAGATAGATAGATAGATACTTTGTTCATCCCCGAAGGGAAATTCACATTTCCAGCAGCATCCCTGAGCTGAGAACAATCGAGAACAATCGAAAATAACACGGGAGCTGCTGGAGTGGCTGCCATTCGTGACAGCGCCGGAAGAAAAGATTCAATTTGAACCATTTACAAACAAACAAACAATTGAATCATGTACAAACAAACAAACAAAATATTCATGTTTCAATAAGTGAAGTCTTAAGTAAGAGGGAAAGGGTTCCTCTCCGTTTCAAAAAGAACTCAAGGGAAGTTCTTTAAGTAAGAGGGCAAGGGTTCCTCTAAGTAAAAGGGCAAGGGTTCCTCTCTGTTTAAAAAGAACTCAAGGGAAGTTCTTTGTTCTTCAAAAAGAGTGAAAGTGAGTGTGAAAGAAAATACTATTACCACTAGGTAATTGTATTTTATACCAAAGCAACAGGGAATAAATGGTGAGCCTTTGTGGATGCATGTATGCAAGAAAATTCTACCTGCATAGGTTGAAGTGAGTTTTACCACAAAAGGTTATTTATCACCATCCTGTTGAAAGAGAAACTCAGTGTTAGAATACACTAGGTATTAAAAACCACTGAGTCCAAATTTAGTTCTAAAAATGGGAAAGGGGCAAAGTAAAGCAAAACAGAAGCTTTTAGAAGATTTTTCGTGCAAAGACTGGAAAGTTATTGAAAAGGAAGATTCCTCAGCAATAGAACCCCTATGTTACTGGATAAAACAATATAACTTTAATGGGAAGTTGTCCACAGCAGGCATTAGAGAACTGCAACAAAAAATAAGAAACAAATGCAAACAGAAAAATAATAAGATGAGAAAAGAAGGTTATGAACAGACACAAGTCTGGATAAAAATAGCAAGACAGGAGAGAGAGGATGTAGAGGAATTCATAACGCAGATAGAAAATCTAAGGCGATCTTATCATCTAAACGGAATGGAAGTACAGCAAGTTTGGATGACACAATTAGGGCCAGATTGGTTCCACGTAAAAGTAGCATACTCTCCAACTAATGACGCTAACCCTCCCGTGATACTTGCACCCGAATCTGAACGATTGACACAACAGGTGACCCCTCTCCTAGAAAGAATCAGAACTAAATACAGGAAAAGAGCAAATTACAATGAAATAGGGAGATGTAAACAAAAACCAGATGAGCCATTTGATGAATACAGAGTAAGAATGGAAAAGGTGTTTAGGGCACATAGTGGGTTAGAACCTGGTGATGGAGCTGACGAGGGCCCCTATAAACAACAATTAAAAAATGCATTGCACTCAGGCTCCTTACCAGAGATTAGTGGATGGGTAAATCGCCACTATATAAGCATGAATGGAGGAACACTTGCAGAATACATAAATCATGCCCTCCATGCTGAGAAAGTGATCAAAAGTAAGAAAGGGGAGAAGAAGCCATCAACAATTTTCTACCAAGAAGATGAAGGAACCACAGTGTTCTTTCAACAATCTAGAGGTAGAGGCAGAGGTTTTGGATCACGTGCAAGCAATAAACCTAGAACCTGTTGGTCTTGTGGGAAGGAAGGGCATATTGCTATAAATTGCGGAGGCAACTCTTCCCCACAAGACTATCAGAGTGCATGACTAGGCCCGGAACCAGGACCAAAGCCTGAAATGAAATTTGAGATAAAGATAATGCTAAAGGATAAAAATGAGGAAGAGGAAGAATATCTTTTCAAAACTCGCTATGAGAAATTTGAAGAACAGGTTTTAAACTTAGAAAACATACTCTATAAAGAGAAAATAAGAAACCTAAATCACCAAATTTTGTTAAATTTATTAGAAGTTTGATTGTTTGGGCCCTGTGTATGTCTTATGTTATATGTTTGTCTGTCTTACTTGTCAAAAAGAAAGCTAAACGCTAAAAAAAGTACGTTTTCAAAAGAGCTGAGATTGTTTAAAGAGTGATATTTAAGAAGAATTGATAGAACAGATTAAAGGAGTTGGAAAACGTAGATTTTTTGAGGAATAGGTGTTCACCATAAGGGTGTTTAACACAGGCACCGGGGGCCACAGATGGTTCTGGAGATTTTCTTGCGGTCCGAATTTTTTAGTTGAAAATCGATAAATTAAAAACTGAGAAATTTAGAAAAAAAAAATGACTGAGTTATTTTAGATGCGTTAATTCAAGATAATGACAGAATAATACAGAAAAAGATAAGATATTCCTGTTTTCAGTACAAAAATTGGTAAAATAAGGACTGGGAAGACTAGGAAAAAATCTATTTGAGTGAATTGGAATAAATTAATTTGAGATAAAGGCATTTTTATACAAAAAGTATTGAAAAAGCGTTAATAAATAATTTATTTTCAATGAATATGGAGGAAAAATGTATTGAGTGGAATACAAATGAGTAATATAACTTGTTGCACATCAATATATGTGAATTTCACATTAAATAAGTGAAGCTAAAATAGTAGATTTAATTGGTTTGAAGGAAAAAATTAAAATTAAGTGAGATGATTAAACGTCATTTTCGCATTAAACTAGTGAGCTAAAAAGCTATTGTGAGAGGGCGTGTAAGGAAGGAATGTTATGTTGAGAATGGATTGTTGGCAGAACAGGTAGGGAAGTTACAAATACAGAAAGATAAGAGTAAGTAAAAGAAGGTATAAAGGGAAAAGAAAATAAATATTAAGAAAAGGAGCATACAAAAAAAAAGAGAAAGAGAAACATAAAGGGGAAAGTTAATTAAATATCAAAAAAGATAATTGGTTGAAAATTAAGTGAGACTAACCGTAATACCATAGATTGGGACAAATAACTTTACTTTTTCAACATTGAATTGTGTTAAGTCTAGATGACTAAAAGCAAATGGGTGAGAGTGAAGCACATTATAGAGTGCTTTTGGAGGTCTTCGTTGACTTGAAAAGCGCTGTATAAATGCAGACCATTTACCATTTATAACATTACTTTTATAGAAAAGCTACAAATATAAAAAAAAATATTGCAAGGGGATGAATATCTAATTAAATGCTAATAAGCATGGACATAATATGTTGTTTTGCTTTAGAAGAAGAAGAAGAAAGAAATACCACAATATTTATACACAAATAATATTACAGAGGAGAAAATGTACGGTATTGGGTAGCAACAGGCGTTAACACATGGTTCAGCGATTCTACTGGACTATCCAGGAAGTCATTATTCTGGACTATAATAGTAAACTCAGGAGTACATCTGAAAAAAAAGAAAAAAAAGAAGGAATGACACATTTACTTTACTAAGGAACAGCAGGAGCTATTAAAACAAATTCCTAATAAACTATGGTCCCAGGGACCCACAGATGTAGGACTAGTAAAAGGAGCACAACCTATAATAATAAGACCCAAAACAGAACATCGGCCCAGAATAAAACAATATCCTTTAAGACCAGATGCAATGGAACGAATAAAACCAATAATAGAAGATCTAAAGAAGGCGGGAGTACTAATAGAATGTGCTGAGTCGCCCGTAAACACACCGATATTTCCTGTAAATGAGGCACCCCCATCAACATGATGGACAATTGTTCAGGATTTGATAGCAGTAAATAATACAGTGATCCAAAGGTCCCTGTTTGGTGGATCCACACACGCTATTGAACTCACTGAACCCAAAGGCAAAATATTTCACAGTGGTAGATATAAGCAACGCATTCTTCTCAGTACCAGTGCATAAAGACAATCAATTTTGGTTTGCATTTACGTTTAAAGGTAAAATATATACCTACACCAGATTACCTCAAGGGTATTGTGAAAGTCCAAGAATTTACTCTCAAGTAAGTTTCGAGCCTCTAAATAAGAGCGAACTATTAACTTATGTAGATGATATATTAGTAGAACCAGGGAAAGAAAAAGAATATTGCATAGTAAAGAGCAGGAAATCTGAGTCATTTCAAATAATCAAAATTTTGAAATGAGTTTGAAAATAACGACTTATTAACACAGAAAAAGAAATCGTGAGATTGGAAATTAAATTTTCTGTTTTAATCTCTAAATGAGATGTGCTTTGTTTTTAAAAGAAAAAAAAAAAAATACACACAGTATTAAGTATTAATTCAGATAAGGTCATGTTTATTTGTATAGCTCTTAATCTCTAAGGATATTAAGGGGCTGCAAAGAGAAAATACTATTGCAAACCGAAGATTATGATAATAATATAATATAATACAATGCGAGTTGATAAGGCAATTTATTAGTGACAAGTATATGTTGTTTTATATTGAATCAATGAGAAAAGATAGTTGATTATGATTGAAGAGAGAGGAAATGGCAATTAAAAAAGATTTGACGTTGAGTTCCATTTGGCATTTTTGAGATTTTTGATGTTTAGACAGTGTGATGGTTTGGAATTTTGATAAGTTTAGCGCCAAGAACAAGATCCCCTAGGAGGACAACTGATAAAAAGTCCTTCAAGAGAAGGTGAAATAAGCCACGCTTAATTTTTAAGTATAAGCATGTTACAATTAACAAATGATTAATAAATACGTAACAAATGCTGACTTATAGTTAAAAAGAAACAATTTCTATGGAAGGAGTGTTTTCAGAAGATAACGAGAAACTGATTGAGCCTGAGTAGGTAGGATCATAGGAATTTAAAAATAGCAGATTAATTATCTTGAGACGGATCATGAGAATTTAAAAATATATCTGCATGGATAAAAAATAATGTTTACATGGTCATTTAACTTAAAGAAGAAAGGAAACAAAACGTGAACAAAAGAAAAAAAGGCTAAAATAACAGAGAAAGTATTGTTTCGTAGGAAAGAAAGATGAAACAGGAAAAAGGAGGACAGGCTATGCTATAGTAACACATGATAAAGTATTAAAGGCAGAAGCATTAACTCAACATTGTTCAGCTCAAGCTGCAGAATTAGTGATCCTAACAGAAGCCTGCAAACTTATGAAAGAACAACAACAACAATATACACAGATAGCCAGTATGCCTATGCAACAACTCACACGTTTGCACAACACTGGAAAAATAGAGGTATGATAACATCAACAGGAAAACCAGTGACACATGCAAAACTGCTAACAGAACTATTACAAGCAGTGCAGCTGCCAAAACAGTTAGCTATATGTAAATGTGTGGCCCACACACCAGAAACAAACCCAGTTTCAAAGGGCAATGCATTTGCAGATAAAATAGCAAAACAAGCTGCACAACGAGAAATAACAGTTCTAAGTCTAACAGAAAATGCCTTAAAAAAACAAAATACTACAAGAAATGCAACAACAATCGCCTAAACCAGAGCAAGAACTCTGGAAAAGAAAAGGAGCACACCTAAAAGATGGAATCTGTAAATGACAAGAAGATAAACCAATCCTACCAAAAAATCTATACAAATGGGCAGAAATATTGAGACAAGGGAATACATGTCTCAACAGGAGGGATAGTAGGATTGATAAACCAGATATTGATAAACCTATGGTTTTAACTCCTATTAAAAAAAAAAACAATAATAATAATAATAATAAAATAAAAAATTGTAGAACATGTTTGATATGTGCAAAGCACAATGCTCAGGGTAATCTAAGACCAAAGAGAGGACAGTTTCCAAAGATAGAGAACTGTAATTAATTACCTTTTATGGACTTTATAGAACTTAACAATAGTGAAGGGAAAAAGTTATGTTTAATGATAATAGGTTCATTCTCAAAATCGATAGAGCTTTTTCCTACAAAACACCCAGATGCGCTAACAGTAGCTAAAGCATTATGCCAAGACATAATTCCATGTTATGGGATTCCAGAAAAGATCTATAGTGATAATGGTTCACATTTTGTAAATCAAAAAAATTAACTAAAATAGGCATTTCATATAGACCTAAAAGATCACTGTGCTTATCACCCATAAAGTGCAGGGTTAGTGGAAATAAAAGAATGGAACTATAAAAAAAACAGACTTAGGAAGTGTATGGAAGAAACCAAAAGACCATGGACTAAATGTCTAGAATTAGTAAAACTGTATATTAACACCATCAGTACAAATGTGCTAACACCATATGAAGTAATATTTGGTGAATTACCATTATTTAAAAATATGTGGGAAACTGATGATGAAAGTACTCTGGTTGATTACATGAGAAAAATGTTGCAGCACCAGAAGCAACTGGCGGATCGTAATGATAACGATGATACACTTTTTATGTCTCCATAGGAAAGCCAATTAGTTGAACCAGGTGATTGGGTTCTGATAAAAAGCAGTAAAGATTGCAGAAAAACACATGAGCTCATTTGACACACTGTAAGAAAGTAATTAAGCATGAGTAAAACAACTGTTTCGATGTTTCTATTTTAGCATACGCTTTGATTGTTCTTAGTTGCGTCATTGTAATAGCACTGTGGTACCTACTGGAGAGCTGTTATTCCTCAACAAAACTTTCAGAGGAAGTCTGGCTACAAAGGGGGCTGCAATTATAGTTTGCAGTCGTCTCAAACCAGTGAAGATTGTCCACAACTCTGGAAGTGTTAGGAGGAATTGCATATCTGCAGGTAGAATGCTAACAGGTAGAATGGTAGCGGTAGGCGAATTGATAGTAGCAATTATAGCAACGTTTTTATTGTTATTTGAAGAAAACCTTAATGTGCAAAAGAGAAGAAGAAAAAGTAAAAGAACTCTCAGGAAGACAACTGGGATGGCGTTCCCCAGGTTTCTCCAAGAACCCCATGGGCGCTGAGATGCTTTTGCACCCGGCAGTGGTGAAGCCATATTTGACACTCCTTGCTGAGAGCTCCAACCCTGCAACTCTGGAGGGCGCTGCAGGGTCACTTCAAAACCTCTCACTGGAAGTTTGCGGCATACAACCGTGCTGCAGTGTGGTAGGAAAAAGAACTTTCCATCCTGGTGGAGTTGCTGCGAATGGACAACGATTAATGTGTCCCAGCCGTTGCAAGCACGCCTGCACCGAAAAAGGCGAATGCTGCCACCGCCAATGTCTGGGCAGCTGCACGCACGCAAACAGCGACACGGCATGCGCCGCCTGCCTGCATTATTACCACGAAGGCCGCTGCGTGCCCGACTGCCCGCCCGGCACTTTCAAGTTCGAGGGCTGGCGCTGCATCACCATGGACCTTTGCTCACAAGTTCACCTGCCCAGCGACGTTCACTTCGTCATCCACGAGGGCGAGTGCATGCCCGACTGCCCCTCCGGGTCCGCACCAACGAGAGTAATCGGATGCTGTGCAGCGCCTGCAACGGCCTATGCGACAAAATCTGCTCCACCTCCGTCATCGACTCGGTGAACGCCGCTCAGTCCCTCAAGGACTGCACCGTCATCGCCGGCAATCTGGACATCAACATCCAGCACCTTCACAACCTCTGGGACTGGACTCAGCACAACCTAACCATCCGTGCGGGACGCCTCTTCTTCCGCCTCAATACCAAACTCTGCATGTCTGAGATCCACACCATGTGGGAGAAAACCAGCGTCACGGAAAAGCCCCAGGAAGGCGACTTTCGCAATAACGGCGAAAGAGCCAGTTGTGTGAGCCACGTCCTCAGGATTTTGTCCAACAGCACGTCCAGCTATGCCATCCGCCTGATGTGGGAGCGCTACCATCCACGGGATTACAAAGGCCTTATCAGCTTTATGGTCTACTACAAGGAGGCCCCTTCTCAAGAACATCACAGAATTCGACGACCAGGACGGCTGCGGTTCCAACAGCTGGCACATGGTGGACGTGGATCTTCCGAAGGATAATAATACGGACCCCAAAGTCGCCATTCACCACCTCAAACCCTGGACCCAGTATGCCATTTTTGTCAAGGCCATTACCCTGCGGGTGGAGGACAAGCACATTCCTGGTGCAAAGAGTGACATTATTTGAATTCGAACTCGTCTGTCATTGCCGACCGTGCCCAAAGAACCCCGTGCCTACGCAAATTCATCCACGAAGCTGCTGGTCAAATGGTCGCCGCCTTTTTTTCCCAACGGCAACCTAACTTACTACCTCGTCAGATGGCAGCGGCAGCCAGAAGACCGAGAGCTATACCTGCACAATTACTACTCCAAAGAGCTGAAGATCCCGATCCAGATCCCTGCCACGGGATTTAGCGACATGGAGGAGATCAGCAAGCCCACCAAGTCGGAATTGTCCGGGGCCAAGAAGGGTCCTTGCTGCGTTTGCCCAAAGACCCCAGAGGAGAAGGACCGGGAGAAGGATGACCGCGTCTTTCTCAAGCTCTTTGAGAACTTCCTCCACAACGCCATTTTTTTTGCAAAGACCTCAAGATCGTCGTCGCCGGGACATTTTTGGCCTGGCAAATGCCACTTCCTTACATTTTCCAGATCTTTTTTCAGAAGTTTTTGACTACGGTGAATCAGACGACAAAGTTTAACCTCTAAGTGTAACATGAGTACTATAACATGATTCTGTAACTGAAAATCGAGAGAAGAAGTTATTGGATGACAAAGAGAAATAGTGCAAAGTGAATAAACAGGAGGGAAATGATGGATTTAAACTCTAAAGATGTTATTCTACTATTGCACAAGCTTCTTTGCATACAATGCGCCTTTCTTGCTTGTGTTTGAAGAAGGAGGAAACAGGATAAACACCTTATTTGCGGCCAGATAAGGGACCTCTCTGACCGCAGGCACACCTAGTTTTTGTTTGCTATAGATAACATGTTATCGTATAAACAGGTCTCAACTGTTTGTTTTGTTACTCCCCTTCCCTTAGTCAGAGGAGACCTTATGTAAATTAGGGCCTTCCGAACACAATAAATAGACAAGGAGCATAAGAATATTTCAGAGTATCCAGCAGACTGCCTTAGGGTAGACTATGGATATTTTCCTTGCAAGTAAGTTATACTCACGATTCTTTGTGTCTTTTTGTATATAGGTTTTGTACATCTGTTGGGTTAAACCTGACACTTTCCCAGCAGAACTTAAGCTGTTCTAAATTCTGTGGAACTTTCAAAGGAGTTAATTCATAGATACTTGATAAAACTTCCCAGCAAATTTTCAGCCGGCCCTGACAAAATTCGAAATTTCTTGCTTAAAAAGCTAGCTGACTTTTTATGTGAACCATTATTTTACCTGTTCTCCAGATCTTTTGAGGATTCACAGCTGCCTGAGGACTGGCTTAGTGCTATTGTCATACCGATTTTTAAAGGGGGGAGCACAACAAGTGCAGCCAACTATAGACCAGTTAGCTTGACTAGCTGCGTCTGTGGAGTGTTTGAGAAAATTATCTCAGATGCCATATGGAAATTTATACAGGAGCACAATCTTTTTACGTTTAAACAACATGGGTTTAGGTCCGGACATTCTACCATGACTAACTTAATAGCTCATTTGAATAATATTACCAGTATGTTTTTTGTTCACAATATGGCTGGTCATGTTGTTTACTTAGACTTTTGCAAGGCTTTTGATAAAGTGTCTCATAACAAGCTTTTACAAAAACTGAAATGCTATGGTATTAGTGGAAAACTGCTTGAATGGATAACAGCATATTTGTCAAATTGTAAAAATTGATGATGTTCTTTCAGCGTGGTCGGAAGTTTGTAGTGGGGTACCGCAGGGCTCAGTACTAGGACCATTATTATTTCTGTTTTTTGTGAACGACCTACCTGAGGCCATTCAAAGTAGTGACATCTCAATTTTTGCCGATGATGCTAAACTGTCTGCTTTCTTACCAAAAACCCAGGCTACAGGAACAATTGATTCGCTCCAAAATGACATTAAATCAGTTTTTCTTTGGTCCGAAAAGTGGCAACTGCAATTGTCATCTCATAAATGCTTAGCACAGTCGTTTTTACATGGTTCTGTTCTGCTGTATAACATTAATGATCATGATTTGCATGTTGTTACTGAACATAAGGATCTGGGTGTCACTCTTACTTCAAACCTAAAGTTTATCACGCATATCGCCAAAATTACCAACAAAGCCAATAACATAGCATCAAACATTTACAGAAACTTTTACAACAAGAACCCAGCATTCTTAGTTCGAATGTTTTGCGTTTATGTTAGACCCGGGTTAGAATATAACAGCGTTGTGTGGAACCCTTACTTACTCAAGGACATTAACTCAAGGAGTTCAACGACGGTATACGAAGCGGATACCTGGGATGCACAGCTTGTCATATCCGGAAAGACTACAAAGACTAAACTTGGACTTTTTGGAGCTCCGTAGAATTCGATTTGATTTAATTTTTGTGTTCAAACTACTGCATGGAATGATCGATGTGCCTTTTGATCAATTTTTTGAGTTCTGTCGTGTTGATGCTTTACGTGGTCACAGATATAAGTTACGGGTGCCTAGACCTACCAGCAACTTGCACAGAAACTTTATTTCTTTCAGGATACCAAAAATTTGGAATTTTTTGCCTGACCGGGTTATTAGTGCAAATACGGTGCAAACCTTTAAGCAAAGGTTGGCAGAAACAGATCTGTCAAATTTCCTTAGGGGAGGGGGCGTAAGGTGACCATATTTGGCCATGCTCACTCTCAGCATTAGTTTTTTTTTTTTTGTGTGTCATGTTTTGATTAATGTATCCAACAATACCTTCAATAAACAACATAATAATTCGTAATATAATGCATCAAAGCAAGTGAGCCGTTTGTGAGCCGGCTGTCTTTAATGAAATGAGCCGAAAAAGCCGGTTCTCTAAAAAGAGACGGACTTCCTTTCACTACACGAAGTACCACATGAAATCCGAAGTTTTTTAAGGGTTTGTATGCCTTTTTTATGGCCAAATTTAAGCACTTTTTAAGAACTTTCAAAGCAAGTACCATTAATCGAAAAAAATCCAGTTTGAATCATGTATTTTGCAGAGCCAAATATATTTGCTATTTACAAATGTATTTTTTACTCCTGCAAGTGCATTTATGGATTCTTGTGATTTTTCTACTTGGGGAAATCGTCAATATATTTATTTTTGAGACAAAGCTCTCTCCATATATATGTTGGGTAAAAATGACAGTAATATATAGCTCACATTTTCAGTTGCAGGAAGTTCTTCCCATTACAATTTACCACTGGGAAATGCTATCTTAACTTTTTACATGGCCCAAAAAGCATGTTCACAATTTATATGTAATACCAGCACTAACAAACATTTTATCATTTCCTAAAGCCCTGTAAAGGTGTAGAATGTAGTAGAAAAAGGATATCATACTTAAGCCAATCATCTTTGTGAATTACTTTTCATATGGCTGCAGAGAGTGGACTCTCCCATTGTCAAGAGTTTGATCTCTTGTTTTTGCATACTTTGCAGCATGCTGTGATAGGATTTGTTCCACGTTTTAGCCATTGTTTGCGTTTTCTGTTTTGTAGCCATCGTTCATTAAAACAGCAGCCTCCGGCATCTTGCACCTCTTTGGAACGACCATTAGGGGGCAATGAAACTTTCCAATTCCAAATGCAAACTAATGCCAGCTGGCTTTAATCACAAGGGAAGAAGAAATTCAATGTCAAATTGAAGCCACCAGAGCAAGTGTGTTGGCGTCATTTTTATTTTTTTATCTATTGCGTGGTCAGACTGCCGAGAAACATGGCAACAATTTCCAGCATTTACAAAGCACTTTGTAAACCTCAAGTTTTAAAAGATTGTCTATCCATTAACAATTATAGATTTAAGATCATAACTAACATACTTTTACCCAAAACCTTTGTACATAGAGTGGAGTTTAGACAGTTCCCAATGGCAATAAATGTCACAAAACCTATTTAAAGGAAACTACAGACTATTATGACACCATCCGATCATCGAAAACCTACATGAGGGCAAATACTACACATATTGTCAACATATATAGGTTATTCATATGCTATAGAATAGAAGTGTGTTTTAAGTTTAGAATTGATCATTTCCACTGAGGTTGCAGATCCTCTAAAATGAAAAAGGACAAGATTTAAACTGCCACATGAAAGGTATAAAAAAAGAAAGTTGGGAAAAAAAATGAAGTGACACCTTCTGGGACGGTACATCATAGGTTTGCAATGGTTCATAGATTAAACTGACCATCCAAGTGACCCAAGTTGCAGTCTGCAGGTTATGGTTCGACTACAAAGACTTTAATTGGCACTAATGAGCAGATTAGCATATTGCATGACAACCTCCACCTGTTCCTATGCATAAGAATGAAGTGACAAAAAACACCCAAGAGTACCTCTCATGATTACCAATACAGAACTGTCTTTAGTTTTTGTTAAACTTGACAACAGATTTATGGGTCAGTTTAAGCTTTAGGAAAGGATATCCCGAATATTTCTGATTTAAAAACGCCAAATAACATTTAAAGTAATCAATAATGATCGTGTTTTTTGTAAAAATTCCATTTAGCAAACATTTCTTTTAATATACATTTTATTTTTATTTGAAAGTTGATTACTTGAGACTATGCAGAATCCCAATTAATCATTTTAAAACTTGTCAAACCTTCGTAATTCAAATAATGAAAGATCTTGATTTGCAAAGGAAAAAAAACTATGACTGGATTGAAGTCAGCACTCATAAATGCAAGAATACTTGCAAATCAAAAAGTAATAAAATCTTTAATAATGTGTTCTTATTGCCTGTGTTTGAGAAGGACCGGACTCTGAGAAAATCGGAACAACTGGAATAACAAGAAAATACCGGTATATATTGTAAAAGGTGTACAATCGAGGTAAATCGCTAAAACCTGCCAACATTGGTCTGAAATTATCTAGCGGCCAGTCGAGGAGGTAGTCCGCTTTGCACTCAAATTCATATTTGATCGACTCGTCGTCACTAAATTGACAACAACCATGCGAATGGAATTACTATGTTCCGAATACAACTGACCTGAATTATAATAATAATAATAATAATTTCCTTTGTATTGTCATTCTTTGTAACAATGTACACAGAACGAAATGTCGATACACCTGACCCGTTGTAGCGAGTCGGTGCAGCCGCAGCAATTGACTATCAGTGGAAACTACAGGTGCAAACGCTTCATCGATTATCAACAACTGGTCAATAATTCAATTAACAGACTACTATTTTGTAATTATTCATGTATTGTTTTAATTAGTAATCACTTCATTCCTCATAATCTTTGCCTTTCAAAATGAGATACTCATTTATTAATTATCTCGATCATCTCTTAATAGGAAAACTGTATATGCTTTAAATTGAAACATAACATTTGGCTCATGTTGGTACTCAACTTTATTGGTCCTAATCAGGTAACTGATCATATTTTTCCAAAATTTCTTGAAGAGGACAGTGTGGAGTACGGACGCTGCCCTACTTACGAACGGACGATCGTTAGTAAGTTGAATTTGTTCGTAAGTTGCTTCAGTGCTATATTTTGTATGTTTAAGGTTCATATAAGTATGTTTAAGGCTCTTATACAGTAAATAACCTGTATCGTGTTGTACGAAAAATGAACATTTCATATAATAATATGCTCTATAAAGATAAATAAAGTAAAGTTTAATTTACTTTTGGAAGATAAGCTTCAAGAGTGAGGCGACTTCCTCCTCCATGGTAAAAAATGGCCGAAAAAAAGCGATCTAACCATTTTCTCAACCGCATCAAAGTTCCATATTCCACTTTCAATTCAAAATAAACGGCTTTCCTCTTCTTTACACTTCACACCAACCATATTGAATGGTTGCACGAGATATTAAACAATAAAAATTTCAAAGTTCTTAGTGTGCTGAAGATACAGTATAGAATGTTTACACACTAACTAGGAAGAGGAAGCTGGATTTCTTCTTCAGAGTGGATGCTGGGGGACCTGTCACAGCGCCATACGCCGATAGCGGCGGAAAGAAGCACTTCAGTAATGTCCTGTACTTGGAAATATGTGCACACAATAAAAAACCTAACTCAAAGCAATGTCAGGATATTTTTCAACATCCTAAAAAAAAAGTTCGTATCTACAGTTTTTCGTAAGTCGAATCGTTGCAAGTCAAGTTAGTACATCCTCGTGGTAAAAAAAGACATCTAACGAACAACAATATTCATTTAAATAATAAGAAAAAACTACTTAAACTTTCAAATAAATGTACATAGTTTACGTAGGAATTTGCATTTATTATACATAAGATGAGCCTCAGCTAGAGGCAGTTGACATAAATGTCCACCATCTGGCTGCTTTGGGGATCTAAAAAAACCAAAAACCATGCAAAAGGATTGGCAAGAAATTGAGAAGAAAAACAGTGACATTTGGTCACTTTGAGCTCCGTAGTTTGTACTTTTCATTTTTCTTTTATCACTTTTTTTTTAGTTGCACTACACAATACAGCGCCATCTCTGGTCATATAACACACACTGTCCCTTTTATTCAGATTCAGATATACTTTATTGTCATTTTTGTACACGTGTATACAGAAAGAAATGTCGATACATCTGACCCGCAGTTTCCTTAAATGTACAGATATAAATAAAATGTTGTATTGAGTTGGAGTATTGAAGTACTAATAATATACTAAATAATTATAGCTATGTATAATATTATACAGTAGTGGAAAGAGTGCTAACCAGATGTACAAAATGGGCAGTCAGGTAAACAAGTCACTATACAATAACAATAACACTGGAGTACAATACTGCAGAGGAGAACAGATGTGCAAAGGAGTGGCTAGGTATAAGAGGGCTGCCAATGGTGCAAAAAAAAACAAAAAAAACAAACAGATGTACAGATTAGCAGCTGTGTAGGCTTACTATGTGTGTGATTGACCATTTAACAGTCTAATGGCCAGGGGGACAAAGCTGTTGCAGAACCTGGTGGTCCTGCACCGCACCTTGCAGTACCTGTTCCCAGAGGCTAGCAGAGTGAACAGTCCATAATGGGGGTGAGAGGGGTCCCTAATGATGTTCTTGGCTCGGGATAGGCAGCGCTTCTGGCCAATGTCCTGAATGGAGGGGAGATTTCTCTGCTTTTGATTTTGTCTGCTGTCCTCATCACCCTCCTCACACTACCCCAGTCGGAGGCACTGCAGCCTCCACACCACACAGAGATACAGCTAGTCAGGATACTCTCTATGGTGCCCCTGTAGAAATTGATAAGGGTGGGTGGGGGCAGGTGGGCTCTTCTCATCCTCCGCAGGAAGTACAGGCGCTGCTGTGCCCTCTTCACCAGTGATGCAGTGTTCACGGACCAGGTGAGTTTGTCTGTGATGTGCACCCCTACGAACTTGGTGCTGCCGACAACCTCCACCGCCTTGTTGTTGATGAGAAGTGGGGCATGGTTGGGCTGGTTTTTTCTGAAGTCGATAATGATCTCTTTGGTTTTGTCAACATTCAGGACCAGGCTGTTGACTCTGCACCAGCCCACCAACTGCTCCACCTCCTCTCTGTTGGCCAAGTCGTTGTCGTCCATGATGAGGCCCACCACTGTTGTGTCGTCCGCAAACTTCACGATGTGGTTTGTGGCTGACCTAGGGACGCAGTAGTGTGTCATCAGGGTGAACAGCAGGGGGCTCAGGACACAGCCTCGGGGGCAGCCCGTGCTGAGGGTGATGACATCGGAGATGTTCTGACCAAGCTGCACTGACTGGGGTCTGTCAGTCCAGCAGCCAGTTCCGCAGGGGGGTGTTGAAGCCCAGGAGTCTCAGTTTGTCTACCAGGTGTTGTGGGATGATTGAATGCTGAACTGAAGTCCAGGAACAGCATCCGCACATGGGTGTTGTTCTCCTCTAGGTGTGTCAGGCTCAGGTGAAGAGCAGAGGAGATGGCATCCCCCGGTGGAGCGGTTTGTCCGGTCTACAAATGTGAGAGCTATTTTGATTTTATTTACAAGTTACTGACTATCTTTTTGGGGAAGATATATTGTTTTAGCCTGAACCCAGCAATATGCGCTTAGTTTAAAAAATAATAATCCTTTTTCATATTTTCTGACACAGTTAATGATTCACAGATCCCTTAAGCAACTGGGTCGTAGGGTCAACACTTCCTGTGGTGTATCTTGGTCAAGTTCAGCCTGATGACGCCTATCCATCACTAATACATTTTTTGGGCACCCCTGATCATTTTCAAGATTTTCCTTTATAAATCATTGGTTGTTCAGATCAGCAATTACAGTTAATTATATCATATAGCAGACAAACAGTGATATGAGAAGTGAAACGAAGTTCATAGGATTTACAGAAAGTGTGCAATAATTACTTGAACATAAGTAGGCAGGTGCATGAATTTGGGCACCCTTGTTCTTTTATGGAATCGAATACCTTGAGCACTAATTATTGGAACACAAAATTTGTTTGGTAAGCTCATTGACCCTTGACCTACATACACAGGTGAAGCCAATCATGAGAAAGGGTATTTAAGGCGGCCAGTTGCAAGTTGATCTCTTTGCATCTTCTCTGAAGAGTGGCAACATGGGAGCCTCAGAATAACTGTCAAATGACCTGAAAACAAAGGATGTTGAACATCATGATTTAGGGGAAGGATACAAAAAGCTAGCTCAGAGATTTCAGGTGTAAATTTCCACTGTGGGGAACATAGTGAGGAAATGACTCCAGGCACAGTTCTAGTTAAGACCCGGAGTGTCAGGCCAAGAAAAACTTCAGATAAGCTAAGGCGAAGGATGGTGAAAACTGTCAAACTCAACCCATAGACCAGCTCGGAAGACCTACAACATGATCTTGCTGCAGATGGTGTCACAGCGCATCGTTCAAATATTCAGCACACTTTGCACAAGGAGATGCTGTATGGGAGAGTAATGCGGCAAGAGCCTTTTCTCCACACATGCCACAAACAGAGTTGCTTGAGGTATGCTAAAGCACATTTGGACAAGCCAGCTTCATTTTGGAATAAGGTGCTGTGGACTCAAGAAACTAAAATTGAGTTATTTGGACATAACAAGAAGCATAGCATGGTGGAAGATGAACACAGCATTCCAAGACAAACACTTGCTACCGACAGTAAAATTTGGCGGTGGTTCCATCATGCTGTAGGGCTGTATGGCCAGTGCGGGTACTGGCAATCTTGTTAAAGTTGAAGTTTGCATGGATTCCAGTCAGTATCAGCAGATTCTTGCGAACAATGTTCTAGAATCAGTGACAAAGATGAAGTTGCGGGCCTGGATACTTCAACAAGACAACAACCCCAAACACTGCTCAAATTCTACTATGGCATTCATGCAGAAGAACAAGTACAATGTTCTGAAATGGCCATCTCAGTCCCCAGACCTGAATATTATTGAAAACTTTGGTGTCATTTAAAGCGGGCTGTCCATGGTCGGAAACCATCAAACCTGACTGAAGTGGAGATATTTTGTAAAGATGAATGGTCAAAAATAACTGCAACCAGAATCCAGACCCTCATTGAAAGCTATAGGAAACGTTTAGAGGCTGTTATTTCTGCAAAAGGAGGATTTACTAAATGTTGATGTAATTTTTCTGTTGGGGTGCCCAAATATATGCATCTGCCTACTTTTGTTTAAGCAATTATTGCACATTTTCTGTAAATCCTATAAACTTAATTTCACTTCTCAGATGTCACTGTGTTTGTCTGCAATATGATATATTTAACTGAAATTGCTGATCCGAACAACCAAGGATTTATAAAGGAAAATCTTGAAAATGATCAGGAGTGCCCAAACTTTGGAATACGACTGTATGTATGTATTATATATAATACATACATACATACATACATACATACATACATACAGACCAGCTCGGTAGCCTAGATGGTACGGCGCCCGCTCCGAGACTGGGAGGTCGCTGGTTCAAGCCTCGGCCGAGTCATACCTAAGACTTACAACATTGGTGCCCATTGCCTCCCTGCTTGGCGCTCGGCATTAAGGGTTGGAATTGGGGGGTTTGGTCACCTAATGACTCCCTACACAGCAGTTGGGTCTAAAAACCCGGCGCCGACCGAAGGCGACAAGTCACGTCGATAGCTTCGCGTGACAAAATGATTTCCGGTAAATATCATGTTGATGGTTGATACTAGCTGAATAATAATAAATAATATGTATATATACGGTGCATCCGGAAAGTATTCACAGCGCTTCACTTTTTCCACATTTTGTTATGTTACAGTCTCATTCTAAATTGTATTAATTTAATCTCTTATCTCAAAATTCTACACAAAATACTCTATTATGACAATGTGAAAAAGTTTTTTTTTTTTTTTACTTTTTTTGAATTTATTAAAAATAGAAAACTAAGAAATCACATTTCTATAAGTATTCACAGCCTTTGCTTAATACTTTGTTGATCCACCTTTGGCAGCAAGCACAGCCTCAAGTATTTTTGAATATGATCCCACAAGTTTAGCACACCTATCTTTAGGCAGTTTTGCCCATTCTTCTTTGCAATAAGTCTTAAGCTCAATCAGGTTGGATGGGGGACGTTTGTGCACAGCAATTTTCAGATCTCTCCAAAGATGTTCGATCGGATTCAAGTCTGGACTCTGGCTGGGCCACTCCAGGACATTCACGGAGTGGTTCTGAAGCCAATCTTTTGAGAGCTTGGCTGTGTGCTTTGGGTCGTTGTCCTGCTGGAAAATTAACCTTCGCCCCAGCCTGAGGTCAAGAGCGCTCTGGAGCAGGTTTTCATCCAGGATATCTCTATATATTGCTGCATTCATTTTTCCTTCTGTCCTGACTAGTCTGCCAGTTCCTGCTGCTGAAAAACATCCCCACAGCATGATGCTGCCACCACCATGCTTCACTGTAGGGATGGTATTGGCCTGGTGATGAGCGGTGCCTGGTTTCCTCCAAACATGGCGCCTGGCATTCACACCAAAGAGTTCAATCTTTGTCTCATCAGACCAGAGAATTTTCTTTCTCATGGTCTGAGAGTCATTCAGGTGATTTTTGGCAAATTCCAGACGGGCTTCCATGTTCCTTTTACTAAGGAGTGGCTTTCTTCTGGCCACTCTACCATACAGGCCTGATTGGTGGATTGCTGCAGAGATGGTTGTCCTTCTGGAAGGCTCTCCTCTCTCCACAGAGGAACGCTGGAGCTCTGACAGAGTGACGAATTTGGAGATTCATGGCAAAGGCTGTGAATACTTATGTAAATGTGATTTCTTAGTTTTCTCATCTCATCTCAACTCATTAGCTACACCGCTTATCCTCAGTAGGGTCGCGGGGGGGGCTGGAGCCCATCCCAGCAATCATTGGGCAGTGGACACCCTGAACTGGTTGCCAGCCAATCGCAGGGCACACGGGGACAGACAACCCACTCGCTCATTCACACCTAGGGACAATTTAAACCGGCCAATTCACCTGAAAAGCATGTTTTTGGAATGTGGGAGGAAACCAGAGTGCCTGGAGAAAACTCACGCAAGCACGGGGAGAACATACAAACTCCGCACAGGAAGTCTGGAGCTGGATTTGAACCCACGCAGGAGGTTCCCAAGACATGAACATGCGCTAACCACTATTAAAGTAAAAAAAAACTTTTTCACATTGTCATAATGGAGTATTTTGTGTAGAATTTTGAGATAAGAGATTAAATTAATATAATTTGGAATGAGGCTGTAACATAACAATGTGGAAAAAGTGAAGCGCTGTGAATAGGTTCCGGATGCACTGTGTGTGTGTGTATATATATATATATATATATATATATATATATATATATATATATATATTATATTCAAAAGGCTTTGACGCCACTGATTAGTAATATAAAGCTTCTGGGAATTTTTTCAGTATAATAAATCACCACTAGATAGCATATCAGACGCATGGGGGGTTACGGGGGCACAACTATAACGCCCAAAAATATTTTACACAGCACGAATGCACGTTAAACATAACCAACAGCACATACAGAATCAGGTTTTAGCATTTTATACAATAGACGGACAGATCCCTTGTAAACGCCTTTTCTTCCCTCTTGATATTGGTCAATAAGCATTTTTCCATTGATTCTGTGTTGTTGACTTGACATTCATTAAGTATATAAAAGGTGAAAATTGCTTTGTTTTTGTTTTGTTCTTTAGAATAATAAATATATTATCTTATAGATAGTGTTTTTCAGGAATGTGTTTTACGAGGAGCTTTTTTAAAGTTTAGTTTATTCTTGAATTTAGTAGTTTATTTGTTGCTGCACTGAAAAGTCAATGGGCATTTTGTTGTTTCACACAAGAATTTCAGTTCCTTGACTTTAAAGTTGCTTAATCTAAAAAGGTTAGAAGTTTAAATGAGTTAAAAGTTTATTGGGGAGTGAAAAAAGAAATATTATAATATAGTAGAAAATTATATATATTTTAAATCCCTTTGAGATTTTTTTGTGATCATGGGCTATACAAATAAACATGAATCTACATGTGGTAATCGAGTGATCAAAGGGACCCCCCAAAAACATTTTTTTTCTTTTTTTCCCCTGCTGTTTTCTTTTGACGTGTTCTTATTTTTACTAGTTTTAAACATATTTCTTCTGCTTTTTTCTTCTATTTTTCCTTCTTCGGTTCTTTATTTTCTCTTATTTTATTTCAGTTTCCCTACATTAACTTTTCTCTGGGTAGGCACAGCCCACCCACAGACCCACTCTACAAACGCTCCTGTCCTCCAGTAAGCAGCGAAGTACCCCCACCCCACCCAGCCTGCCCCTGTGAGCCAGGCCGGTCGCGCTTTCGCAAGACGGCGGCCGGTTATTACACACCGCTTTTAACTGACCGCTTCCACGGGGCGACAACCCGCCGGTGCTCGGTGCAAGTTCCACGGAAAGCCACGGAAGTCTTAACACACCCCATCCCCCGTCGATAGAACTTGCAAGCCTAAGTATCGATACAATCGGGGCCTTCGATTCGTTTAACACATCACCGGCATAGCTATACCGAGCGCAGCTCGAACATGCAGTGGACCCCTGGTAACAAGGCTTTTATCGCCGCTCTAAGCGCTTCGTTTAGCAAAATGTATAGAAAGCAATTCTTACCTTTCGCCCCAACGCCGTCCCCGAGTAGAAGTAGTAGGCTATCCCCAGTACCCACAACACCGCAAAACATAAAAATATCCTCGATTTTCTCCGCATGGCTGTCTCTCTCCTCTCTTCTGGTCCGCCTGGCGAGTGTTCGGGTCGGCTCCGCTCAGGCTACAGTGGTGGCAGTGGCGACGTCGGCGGAGGCTCGTCCCGGTGGGTTGGAGGGCGCGCAGGGCGCTTCGCCGCTTGCTTCACAGTCTTCGGTCCTCCCGAGTGGAGAGAGCAGTAAGCAGCTAGCCAAAATATAGCAACGGGGGTTAGAAGGGAAAGGCTAACCGGCTGCAATCCTGTCAAACGGCTGGATAGCAGCGTTCTGGAGGGGAGAGTTTACTATTTTTGGGCGAGTCTGGGAGTTTTTCGAAAGGAATGATTCTAGTGAGCGTCTCAAATTGCATCTCCTCCAGCAGGGAGCAATGAAGTGGATGTGCGCGTGTAGTACAGACTGGCTGCTTGCAGTGCTCTTGAGAGAACTATAGTGGCGCTAAAGAGAACCCCGGGTTGATTTAAAGGGGAATATTACGTGCACGGATCACTTAGAGCAAGATATGAAATATTGAGGCCCATGGGCCAGATTAGGCCCGCCAAAGTTTTTAATTCAGAGCGCGTCACAATACCAAAGAGAAAAATCAGCTGCATTTTGAAAAATGTAATCTCAATATTGACAAGGCCATACGGCACTCGCAAAGCAACTGGAGCAATATTACTTTCTCTATTTCTCACTCTCTTTATTGTTTTCTCTCTCTATTCTTTATTTCATTTTCTCTATCCTTTTCACATTTCCACCCTCTCTCCTCTTTTTCTGTCTCTCTTCTTCTCTGTCTCACATTTTCTTCTCTCTTTTTTCTTTCTCTACAGCTTTCTCATTTTCTCTTTCTCCATCTCCCATCTATTATTTTCTCTTTAATTTTTTCCTCTCTTTCCTTCCGTTTTTTTCTTTCACTCTTTTTCATTCTGTCTTTTTCTCTTTTGCACCATTTCCTATATTGTTCTATATTCTTCCGTCATCTCTCCCACCTTCTGTGCTGTCGTCCTCTGTGCTCCCTCTTTCTCTCACTTTTCCTTATTCCGTAAATTTTCTTTTTCTCTTTGTCTTGTTCGCTTTTATTCTGTCTTTTTCTCTTATTTTCTTTCTCTTTAATCTACTAGGCCCCCATGAGTTGTTTTTTACCATGTCAGCCCCAAGCTATAAGGAGTTTGTCGCCCTTGACTTGAAAGGACAGTGTGTGTTATTTAATGCCTCCTAGTGAATCGGAAACGTTCATGCAATAAAAAACATTGATTTGAATACTAGGTATAAGTACTTGAACTACATTACCATACCAAAGTTGATTTTTATTTAAAAAAATCCTAAGTGGAGACATTTGTATTTTTTTCATAGTGAAATCCCTACCTGGAATTCGCCACCTCGTTAATCTGGAATCTTGTTGCCACGCTGTTTTCGTTCGCATTAGACAATATAGTGCCATCTGGTGGTCAATAATTACACACTAGGGCTTTAAAGCAGAGTTGTCACTCATCTGAACTTGGGGGGCCAAATTGTAGAAAAAAATCTAATAGGGGCCCAATTAGTATATTCAAAAGCGATATAGATAGGGGAAAATACAAAGAAAGAGGATTAAAGAGAGATCAAGGGAAAAATGAGGAAAGAGAGAGAAACTCAGAGAAAAACTGGAAAAAGTAGAGAAAGGGGGAAAAAAGAGCAAGAGGGAGAGAGACACAGAAAGAAAAAAAGAGAAATAGGAGAAAAAGACAGAGGGAGAAAGTGAAGAAATTAAACAAAGGAGAAATAGACAGAGGAAGAGAAAGGGAATAATAGAAAGAAGCAGAGAGTAAGAGAGAAAATGAGACATATAGAAGACATAGACATAGAAAAATGTGTGAGAGAGAGTGAGAGAGAAAGGAAGACGATTAGAGACAGGGAGAATTTGAAAAGAAAATTGAGGAAAAAAAAGAAGAGACCGAGAGGTGACGAGAGAGAGAGAGGGCAGCACGGCGGCGTGGTGGTTAGCGCATGTGCGGCACAGTTCTGAGGTAATGGGTTCAAATCCAGCTACCAACCTTCCTGTGCGGAGTTTGCATGTTCTCCCCGTGTTGCGTGGGTTTTCCTCCCACATTCCCAAAACATGCATGTCTGGTGAATTGTCCCTAAGTGTGAATGAGCGAGCATATTGTCTGTCCCTGTGTGCCCTGCGACTGGCTGGCAACCAGTTCAGGGTGTCCCCTGCCCACTGCCCAAAGATGGCTGGGATGGGCTCCAGCACCCCCGCGACCCTACTGAGCATAAGTGGTACAGATAATGGATGAATGGAGGTGACGAGAGAAAGCCAGAGGGAAAGAGTCAAAGAGAAAAAATAGACAGGAGAAAGAGAAGAAATAGAGGCGGCTAAAAAGAGCAAGAGGAAAAAGATGGAGGGACAGTGCAAAAGAGTATGAGAAAGAGAAGAGAGAAATACTGGTCCAGATGCTTTATGAATTGTACCTGGCTTTGATAGCATCTAGTGGACATATTTGAAACTGCAAGTCATTCATTTGGACAGGTAACTTAAAATTAGTTTTACCTGGTTATATCAGTATCAGAAATTATTTTTCCCCATTTTATTAACACTCCACTTATTGAAACATGAATTGTTTGTACATGATTCAATTGTTTGTTTGTTTGTACATGATTCAAATTGAATCTTTTCTTCCGGCGCCGTCACGAATGGCAGCCACTCCAGCAGCTCCCGTGTTATTTTCGATTGTTCTCGATTGTTCTCAGCTCAGGGATGCTACTGGAAATGTGAATTTCCCTTCGGGGATACACAAAGTATCTATCTATCTATCTATCTATCTATCTAGAGAAGCATACGAGAAAAATAGATAGATAAACATCTTATCGTGGGCCTAATCCGGCCCACTGGCCGCATGTTTGACACACATGTCATGGTAGTTGAAAAAAAAACCATTAAAAATGATTTGAATAATCTAAACATGTGAACTGTCAAATTAACAAGTATGTTCTAAAATAATCATAAGTCAAAAAATGTGTACGTATTTGACATAACACAAGGCTAACCAAGAGGAAGATTCATAATTGTCCATCATCTTGCTGAGAAAGGTGCTCCAAAACATCAAAAAATACATTTCTGAAACGATCCATTTAGTTAACTGTTGTCATTCCAATGATTTATTGCAACATCAACTTCATTAGCAAAAGAAAATCTTGTTAGGGAACCTACTTAAAGCCCACAGATAAAGATTACCAGTTAACCCCTTAACAATACTGTGAAATTTGCCTAAAATCCCAATCCAAGACATAACCAAAGTAAATTGAATGCTGTTCTTGAACCGATAGGAGAATATGGACGCCTTTAGTCTCTTTTGAAAGGTAACCCTCTCAAGTTTCGTCCCAAACTGAAAAAAATACTGCAAGTACTAATAACAGTGACTAATCTAAGTTAGGACACACATGAATAGGCTTTTATTCTCGCCTCAATTTTTTTTATTTTCTTTTTTTTTTTTGCAAACACATACCTGCAGATGAGTGTAAAATGGGCATTTTAGCTGGAAAACAGGTGAGACAATAGCTTGAAACCTTACCTGGTACTTTGTCAAATTTGATAACAATCTGAAAATATAAACATTGTATACAGTTCTACACATTTGTTTGAAGGGATGTCAAGGCGTTTCCAAAAGTGGCCATTTGGAGACGACGAGTGCACATTTTGAACTCGTCATATCCTTAATCCCAAGAGTTTAGGCTTTCAAACGATACGTGATAGTTACGGGCTCCTCGGCTGGAATTCCTAAAGCGTGTGCAGAGTGTTGTAGATGAGTGGTTTTATGTGTGTTGATGATGTAAGTGGTGACGCGAGAAGAACCGCGAAAAATGTATAACACGTGACTGACCCAGGAAATTATTTCCTAGCTTTGAGTAGATCAAAATAAAAGGGGCAAGGAGATGCCCCCAGAGTTAAAAGCCCCACTTTTCAGCACTGGAAATACTTCAAATATGTGCTTTCAATTCTTTACAAACTTGCTATCACACTTTTATGTAGCTTTAAAATTGTTGTTTTCAAAAGCAGATGAAATTCTCTGCAAAAAGACATTGCCTGGCTACAAAACCTTTAGAAAAAAATATTGTTTTTAAATAAAAACGAATAAGCACTTTATTTTACCTCGTTTTTCACCTTTTGCATATGCACAAATTAACACAGAAAAATTCATAGTACACTCTTAATACATTCTTCAAATATTTTTTTCATATTCAGAACGTATTTTACACAAGCATGTGATACATTTTTCTGTCCCTATGATGACCTAGTTGAGAAAATGAATAATATTGAAGCCCCTACGTGTGTGTGTGGAAAATTTCCCCTGAGGGCTTCACTGCTTTATAGGGCTTCATTTTGTCATCAAGAATATGTGGCATGACGTATTTCAGTGACTGGATAATACAGACTAGTCTTTGCTTCTCAACAGCCTGACATAAGGCAGGCTGTCCAAAGTCGGGCGTGGGCTTTTTCGCAAGACCCCACGAGTAAAATGAAAATGCTACAAAGGAGAGCTATAGGGTGGCGACGTTGATCGTCAAGCACAGCAGACCTTTCACGGAGGGTCAATTAATTAAAGACTGTTCAAAGAATGCCAGGATGAATTGTAGGCCCTCACATATTTTCAGCTTTCTGAAAAGGTTGGAAACCCCTGTGTTAAAGGGTTAAAAACTGGACTTAAATTATTATTATTTTGGTGACTTATACTGCGCCCAGGAAAATCAAGTCCAAAAAGTAACCATGATTTTGCTCATTTGAGTATAGACATGATGATTCAACATGTAAAAAAAAAAAAAGAAAAAAAAAAAGAAAAATACATAATTAGTCTGAAAGATATCTCACAATAACAGGGTCCCCTGAATTCTGAGTATGTTATGTTCTTTCAAACGGTGTATTTGTCCTCTCCTTGTATCTGGGGTTTGTGGTAGTGATTATAACTACTGTAGAGCTCGTTAAACACCTCACGGACTCCAGTCTGCAAGACCGTTGTCAGGAACTTGATATCCTGCTCTGGGCACAAGTCCAGTATTTGGTAAATTCCCTCTGTTAGGTGCAGCTTGATATCTGGCCGCAGAGTAACCTGAAAAGACAAGATACAATTTTTAATCCAAGAGAAATGTGGAAAGACTTTGAAGGAAGACAACACTCAAAGACAAGCTTCTATATGGAAGGTTCGTAGACCTTTTTCATGGCCATATTTTAACACTTTTCAAGCACTTCCAAAGACAATTTTTTTTAATTTTTCCTATACCATCAAATACACTGCTAAAGGATCTCAGATGATCTGTGTCTAAATTGGTTTAAATAAAAAAACATTTTTGGTTTGTTTTGCATTATATCATTTATTTAGTACACTGCTTAGTTATTTCAATTTATATTTTATTGTTTTTCATTTTAAGAAATTTTGAGTTGTTGTTTGACTTTAAATCTGTTCAGTGTGTAAAAAGTTAAAATTGTTTAAAATGTTATGATTTTTTTGGGGGTAGATCTGTGAATATTTTAATATATACGTCATGTGTTTTGCAGGAATGCACTGCAAAAATAAAAAAATCTGAAGAGTCGTTTGGTAGCCAAAAGAGCCCAGCTTTTTGCCTCGAGCTGAGCCAAAATAGCGGTGTTCTAAATGGAGCAACCATTTCAAGCACTTTCAGGCACTTCACAAAAATCAAGCATTTTCTGACCTTGAAAACAACAATAACATTGAAGAATATTAATCATTTCAATCACTTGTACGACTGGAAATAGTGTATATGTTGCAGGGCGGACCGTACAGTTTACACCTGTGCCTTTCACTCCAGCCTGAAAGTATTTTTTCAACTTTTTTCCAGGGATTCTGTGTGGTTGACATTACATTTGTTGCGTATGCAAAGCTTTTCCATTTCCATTTGTCAACAGGAAACCTTGACCCAAAGTCAGTTGTTAAAAAGATAGATAAACAGTCAAATCACATCTGCTATTTGTCAAATGGAAACAAATCATTACAGGCAGGAATGGAATGATCATGATGGATGTCGTTAGGTACAACAACCAGTGCTTTAAAAAGAAATAGTGATGTCAAGGATACTCATTCACCAACACTAAAAGTAAGACTGTTCCTGCCAAATTCCCCTGTGGGCTTAACTAAATAGACTTAATTTTGGCGGAAGTAGCATGTTCTTGTTGAAAGTTTGGCCAAATTCCACTAATTTTAGCTGATCTGCAATGGCTCCAGGTCAGCTAAAGATGTGATTTAAAGGTTCTGTTGATATTATAAAAATTTTTGAATGGACTCACACCCTCATATCTTTCTGAATGTATGTATAACCTAGAGCCAACAACAAAAAAACGACCACGGCAACAAACAGAAACCACATGTCATGTTTACTCGTATAGCCCTTTATCACAAGGTGTCTCAAAGGGCTGTAAAGACCACACACTATTGCAAACCACAGACTATTATCACAACATCCCCTGATCTAAAACCTACAAGAGGGCAAGGAAAAACTCAAAAACTTCAACATGAGGAAAATTAAAATTGGTGTTGTTGGTGTTTGGTTCATCATATAAATTTCCTACAAATGCGACCAATATTTGGGATGCAACCCACATATGTTTTTTTTACTTATTATGCATTTTCTGGCTGACTTATAATTCGAAAAATAAGGTATATCAAGACATGACTTTTAAATCTTGAGTAAATCACGAATATCTTCTGTATCTGAAGAATACCTGTGTAAATACTTCAGAGAAAAAGCTCTCCCGATATAGGTGTTGGGTAAAAATGACAGTAATATGTAGTTTATCTTTGCAGTTGCAGTAAGTTCTTCCTTTTACAACTTATCACCAGGATATTCTACTTTAATTTTTTTCATGGCCCATAATCAATTTCAAATATCGATATGAAATCCTTGCACCAATACGTACACATTTCATAATGCCCTGTTCATTGTAGCATAATCATGTCCTCTCAGGCGCGACAGTTAGAGGGCACTGACGTTTCATAGGACAATGCCATACAAACTAATAACAGCTGCTGTTTATCACAAGGGAAAAATAAATGCAACGGTAAATCAAAGCCACCAGAGAACAGTGTCAGCGTCGTTTTTAAGTAGACTTGTTGAGAAACATCTATCTAGCAAAGCCATATCCCCCTAATGGGAGGTGGCTAGAGTCAAGAACACACTTACGTTTACAAAACATAATTCCACTTTGCTTTTCCCAACCTGACATCGAACATTAAGCCCACAGCACAAAAGGGGGAGTTGCTGTGCCATGCAATCATACATCAGCAGGGAGGCGTGGCAACAATTCAACGCATTTACAAGCACTTCACCAAAATTTAATAACTTTTCAACCCTTGAAAACATAAGATTAAAATTCAAGCATTTAAGGATTTCCAGCACCCATATGAACCCTACATTTGACTTGTGTTTTGTGGCTTTTCCCAACTTGTTGAGTCTTTGCCCGTACGTTCCATTGTCCTCAATTCCATGGTGATAATTCTCTTGCAAAAAAGTCCGACTCAAGGAGGTGTCCTTGTAAATACAGTTGGGAAAGGGAACACGGCCATGTCCACAAGCCAGACTTGACTCATGGCGCAACTTTAACCAACATCAAGGCAAAAACTTAATCCCACAACACGGAGCTGAAGTAATCCATAGCAACTTTACGCGGATTAATTTAACCCCTTTTGTTCCTGTAAAATTCACATGAAATCCCAATCCAAGACGCACCTCTAAGTAAATTGAATGCTTTTCTTTAACCATTTGGAGAATATTTTTTAAAAGGTAAGACTCTGAAGTTTTGTCCCAAATTAAAATAATCACTGCAAGTGCTACTAACATTGTGTGATCAGAGTTGGACCAACATTAAAATAATGCTTTTATTTTTGTCTGAATTTTTATTTTTTTTTGCAATATAATGCCTGTAGATGAGTGTAGCATTGGCATCTTGACTGAAGAACAGGTGAGAGAATAGCTCAAAGCCTCACCTGGTACCTTGTCAAATTTGATCACAATCTGAAAACTAAATGCATTATACACATCTTTTGAAGGGTAGGTTTAGAAGTTTACAAAAGTGTCCATTTGGGGACAACCAGTTTTAAACACTAAAACATTTGCAATTGTGTATTTTACTTTGGCCATTTATTTCACATTGTGAAAGAGTTTTAAAGGTTCGACTTCTCTTTCCCAAAGTCAATCAATGATTCCGCACACTTGCTCGTAATAATTGCACGTAAAAAATAATCACGAATTACAATGCGCATGTTTTTTTTGTTTTGATTTGAATACACCCGCGAAAAATGGCATAAAATTATGTCAGGAATTTCAATGCTAACCAATGCGTCAATCATCATTCAAGTCGGTTACTACTGGCTAAAGACATTAGGAGCTACAGGAGGCGATCTCTCTAACATGCATGTATATGCTAATGTGAACTGTGAAAAACCACCTGCTATTGGCTGAGAGTGGTGTCAATTAAAAGGTCAAGTGTTTTAGACTGATTTTGATGTCTTGTGATGAGTAGATGTGGCATAATATTTCGGTGACTGGTGACATTGTACAGAAACTTATTTGTTTATCAACGTTCCAATGGCCTGTTAAGCGGTTAAACAACTGTGACAGAAAAAGAAAATTTTCTAGTCTTTTTCTTAGTGTCAGAATCTCCCTGCTATATTAAATATTAATGTGAGTTGACAGGGTTAAATGACTGGAAAGGCTGAGATGTTACCACCTTGTTGGTGTGTCTGTGTGTGTGTGTGTGTGTGTGCCACTCACATCTGAACCAACAGTTGACACTGATGAAAGATTGTTTTGGATTGGTGGATATTTATGACATTTCTCACCCTTTAAAGCACTTTTTCAAAGCTAATAGTGAAAGCTAAATCACTGTAATCACTCATTTATACAGTATATGTTTGCCCCCTCGAGTACCTTTTGCAGCTCTGTGACGTATTGAGCCACCATGAAGGCAGACATTGTGGTAAAGTTCTCAGATATGGCAGCAATGTGCGAGTACATCCTTTCCACCAGCCGAGAGCACTGCAGATACATTTCACTTCCTCCGTCTGCGAACATATACAGTATTCATTAACCTGCAAGTCAATATGTTAAGTACAACTACACCGCCAGCCGGCTGCCTGTTGTAAAACAAGCTCGAATGTATCCAAAGCAAAGTCATAAATCATAGGAAGAAATTGGGTCAATTAAAGCAGTGGATGCAGGGTTTGTGGAAAAATTATACAGGACTAATAAAAACATAGTGGTTTTTAGTTCACCAAACGATCGCCTGGGGTGTTTGGAGCAGTGTGTCAGCATTCTATTTTGATTTTGGTCCTTTTAAAATATACAAACTGCCAAGTCGCATATCATCGCGTCTTGCTGTCGGTGCTGACACTTTTAGACCAGACTTCAAAGACTAATAAAGTAATTGTATTAAAAAATATCACATAAGCAATAAGAAGAATGGATTCAACATTTGTTCAAATTGTGTTTTATTTTTAAATCAAATGAATTGATGAGCACAAAAAAATGAGCTGCAGTTTGAAATATGTCCACTTGATGTTGACAAAGCCAGGTGCCACCCCCAAAGCAACTTGAGCAACATTACTTTCTATCTCTTTCACTCTTCCTCGCTCTCCTTTTCTTTCGCCCTCTCTCTTAATATGACTGTCTCTTTCAGCCTGTTTTCTCTCTCTCTCTCTCTCTCTCTCTCTTTATATGACTGTCTCTCTTTATGCCTCTCTCTTTCTCACTCTCTATTTTCTCTCTCTCACTTCCGTTCTTTATATTACTGCCACTTTCTGTCCCTCTCTCTTCTTATTCCCCCTCTATTTATTCTCTTTTTTACTTTTCTCTCTTTCACTATATATATATTTCACTTTCTCTATGACTCTCTCCCCCTTTTCTATCACTTCTTTTTCTTTCTCACTCACTCTTTTCTTTCTCAATTTATCACCGGATCTCTTTTCCCACACTTTTCTCACTCCTTTTTTTTCATTCTCACGCTATATCACTGTCTATCTCTTTGTCCCGTCTTTCTCCTCTCTATCTAATTTACTACTCCAGTTCCCGTGAGTTTTTCACTATGTGGCCCCCGAGCCCAGATGAGCTTGACACCCCTGTCATAAAGTATGTAACCCTTAATTTTAAAAATGAGGATAATGCTCCATTGGCTTCCAAAATAACCAAATATTTTTATTTTTGATAATGCTTAACCCTGCAACAATCCTGTAGAATTCACCTAAAATCCCAATCCAAAATGTACCCAAAGTAAACTGAATGCTGTTCTTGAACCGTTAAGAGAATATGAACGGTGTTGGTCTCTTTTGAAACGTAAGACTCTGAAGTTTTGCCCCAAACTCACTTCAAGTGCTACTAGTGGAAATACACAAAAAATGTTTTTTACTCTTGCCTGTTTTTTTTTTTTAACAATAAATGACTACAGATGATGTAGCACGGGCATCTTAGCAGAAAACAGGTGAGACAATAGCTTTAAGCCTTACGTGGTACCTTGTCAAATTTGATCACAATCAGAAAGGTGTCAGTTGAAAGAGGAAGGTTAACGACCATAATCGGGACTCAGTTTACAATCATATTTAATTACAAAGGGACTTTGGGAGTGAAATTATCAAATTTCAAGAAGTCACACTAAGCAAGAAGGTTTTTTAGGTGGATTTATGTATTTTTTATATATTTGGTTTTGAAGTAAACAATTTACATGGTTGGATTCTATGGATTGTCCTTGATGTAACAAAGTCATTTTCACGGACATTAAAAAAATTGGAAGATGGCCAGAGGAGGAATGGTGAGTTACTTCGGCTTTAGTTTTCAGGTATGTTGTTCCAGACTAAACGTGATTTTTTTTCTGTAATGAGTATATTTTGAAAGGGTCATCATATAGTGAATTCCAAAAATTTAAACTTTCCATTGATTCGTGGCATTACATATTCCAGTGACTGGTGACATCGTACAGACGCGTATGTTTATCAACCTTAAATGGTTAAATACACCTTTGCTAATCTGGAAGGTACCGTAACAGAACTCAGTATTTTTAAGGGTAGTGAAACATGTTTAGAACTGGCACTAAAAATATCCGAGCACTTTATTATGACTTCGAAAGATGTGATCTGCCATTTTGTCCGGACATTTATTTTCTTAGTATTACAGTACCAGCCCTCTCAGGGTTCTTTATCTTAATCTTGGCTGCGTGTAAAACCTACACACGCACGCACAGTATAAAACCGAATTTTCACGACCATAGGGCACACCTATTTCTGTATTTAACACTAAACAAATGGCGCATGACACAATTGGCCGCGGGAGCCTCCTGCTTGGGGCTGAGTTACAACCACACAGACAAGCATACAAGTGTGCGTGTTTAAAAACATTACAACGGAAGCAAAACTGAGATTCACTGTGGTTTAATCTAGTATCTATTATGAAGTGGGGCAGCAGCTGAGTGGTTAGCACATTCGCGGCACATTTCTGAGGTCATGATTCCTTCCTGTGTGGTGTTTGCATGTACTAAGTGGGTTTCCTCCAGGCACGCCAGTTTACTTCCACATTCCAAAACCATGTATGTCAGGTTAATTGGCTGGTCCAAATTGTCCCTAGGTGTGGATGAGCGAGTAAGTATTCTGTCTCTGTGTGCGACTGGCTGGGAACCAGTTGAGGGTGTCCCCTGCCCACTGCCTGAAGATATCTGGAATGGGCTTTTGCACCCCGACAACCCTACTGAGAATAAGCGGATGGATGATTACACACGCATAAAACAAATTTCAAAATGAGAGCTGGTGCAAAACAGTCTGGCACTCACATTATTTTACCGGTAATCCATAACATAACTGGCAAAAATACTCATCCTCAGTTTCTGACTACAACAGCTTTGAAAAATCTCCAAAAACGATTCCCTTTCTTTTTCATTTAGTTACTTTTTTCGAAAGTCCCGGCAGACATTTTAGCCCAGGCGTCGACAATCCATTGTTTTCATTATAATCTGCTGGAAGTTTCTGAACCACCAGGTCCAGGTGGAAAAATTACACTTTTTCCTATAGCTAAAGCACCTAGACGATAACTTTTAATTTGTTAGCAACCATGAGTACTCTGCTAACAGTGGACGCATTGTTTGTGACGTCAAGTTTCCTCTTCTGCTTGTAGGAAATTTGTTTGGGAGAAAGCTTTTAAGTCACAGGAGATCACATCCGAGTCACATTTAGTTGGAAATGAGAAATATCTCACACAATCTGATTTTGCACTCAATTTCTTTATATTAAGATGGGAAAAATGTACCTGTGTCATTAGATCCTCTCTGCTGACCTTCTTGCATGATGGAAGCTACTAAACGGTAAAAGACATTCAAGAAAGATGACATGGCGTTCAGCATCACCTGAATGAAACAAAGCACAGAAAACGATGCCCTTATAAAATGAAAATATAAGGATGTAATACATATGGTAAACTTGCTTTATATAGTTTAATTGCTTTATATAGTTTGATCATCATCATGGAGTGTGCAAAACGTCATTAAAAAAATTCCAAAGACTGAGTGATAAGGTTGAGTAGCTCTGATTTATGATAGGAGATGTATTTAAGATCCTTTACTGGCACTCCCTTTATCAAGGAATACTGAATCCATATTTCTGCTTTTCAGTTGTAAACTTTCATGTATTCATTCTGCTCGCATATGAAACATACTAAATAGTGACAACTTTTCCTTATTTTATCATAACCATTCAGATGCAATGCATTTTTGCCCATGCTAAGTAAATGTAATGGGCTCTGATAAAAAGGACCTTGTGGGTGCAAAAATGACAATTGAGACTCTTACATCAATTTTGTCACTTATTTGTCTTAAGATTATGAGGGACTCTTCTTATCATAACCACCAAAAGAATATCAGTCTGTGTCCGTTTCTTCTCCAGCGCCATCACCACCCTAAACAAGCGTGCAAAACTGAAAGAATATGTCTTGCAAAACATTTGGGAATTTTTGCTGCTGCTAAATGTTAATGAACTTTTCATTGCACTACTGTAACAATGCACTTTTTTGATAACATTATGACAACTTAGAACAGCTTCTGGGCACTGCGTTGTAAGTATTTTTGCCTATTTATCCTGACTCTCTTTTATTTTTCTCTTTTAAGTCTTTATTGCGTGTTTTTCCAGGAGATCCATTTCTGATGTTGTTACATGTTCCACTACGTTGCTGTTAATGACAATAAAGACAATTAAATTAATTACCTTCAAAATAAAACACTGATTTAAAAAAGCGTTTTCTCTCCAGACAAGTTGATCCTTGCAAGCTATCCGCATAGGTTACAGATTTTAGTGGGTCGGCTATGCAGAAAATGTGTGCAATGCAGCACCGGCGGGAAGAGGTGCCCTTGCTGAAATGACGCCATTTATCTGTGTTAAACTGTGTAGACCTGGCGGATGTGTCATCAACAAAATAGATGGGAAAACGGTGTGCAGTTTACGTGACTTTACTGGCTGCTTGAACAATTTGTAATGGATACAGCAGTATATGATCAACCTATATATTATATGACTACAATGTCATTGTAAAGAGACTAGTTCCTTTTGAACGCAACTCCTCGCTTCTAACTTTTAAGTACTTCAGAAGCTTAAACACCATACTATTATTTTTCTGTGCTTTTCTTTATAAAACACTGGATTCAAATAATAATCTCTTTTTCATAACCACATAAACTCTGGCAATTAGCTCAGTTATCCTGAATACTAAACTAACTAAACTAGGCGAAAATTCCGATCTCTATGGAGACTGTCGCCCTAAATCAGGATAGAGGTGTTCTTGGACATCTGGAATCTGTATTGGAGTAGAAACTGGGTTATTAGTGACTGGAGCAGTCTCCACATTCAGTTAATCTGAAGGTTCATCTGGTTTGAACGATGCAGGGTCCTCAGACCTGTCTGGGTCGTCTGCATCACAGGATTGGTAGTTTCTGGTCAACTGATGGATTCCTGCAGTTTTGGAAACAATCTCTCCAGTTTGCCACTTCTGATTCCCATGACGATAATCTCTGGTGAGAACAAGTTGACCCACATTGAAGGTTCTCAGTGGCGATTGCTTTTTCATCTGGCTGCTTTGTTTCTTTCACAATTCCCTGTGCAGGTCTGGTCTCATGAGGTCCAGACAGGATCTTAAGGATCTTGCCATGGATAGCACAGACAGTGTTTCTCCTGTGGCTGAATGTTCAGTGTTGCGGTAGTTAGTACAATAGGAAGTTGGCCAGTTTCTCCAATAAGGACATTTTGATGTTTGCCATGGGTATCCTGGATCACTTAAATGTTTGGACGAATCGCTTTGTGAGTCCATTTTTTCCGGGGTGAAATTGCACGGTGGTAATGTGTTTGATTTCCCTACATAAACATTTAAAATTCTTCGGAGGTAAACTGGCTACCGTTATCGCTGACGAGTTGCTGAGGGTGTCCAGCACGAGCAAGCAGCACAAAAAGAGCTTCAATGGTTCCTGTAGATGTTGCGCTCTTCATATGTAACACTTCAGGCAATTTAGAGTATGCATCAACGACTATCAGGAACATTCCGTCAAGAAAGGGACCAGCCTGGTCCATGTGAACTCTCTTCCACAGTCGAAGGCCACTCCCAGGTGTGTGGTAGAGCAACATGTGGTTCACGCTAGGGCTGCACGATTTTGAAGAAAAAAAAGAACTAATAGCGATTTCGATGTAATTTTCAATTTTTTTTAATTAAGTACATTTTCTGAGCTAATTTTGTTTTTGTTAATACTCAACCATAGTGAAATGCTAAACCTAGAGAAAACAGCACCATCTTCTGGCAAGCTTTGTTAGGGTTGCTTTCTGTTGACCTTTTTTTACTTTTCTATTCTTCAATCAATAGAAGTATCTACTCGCCTATGAAATCCACTAGATATAACTTCAAGCTCATTAAAGTAGTGGTCTAGACAATTTTCAAAATAAAACATCACAAAACAACATTTCAATTATTCATTTTTACATATCTTTATACCAAACAAAGTCAACCTCTAACATACAGTGCATCCGGAAAGTATTCACAGCGCTTCACTTTTTCCACATTTTGTTATGTTACAGCCTCATTCCAAATTGTATTAATTTAATCTCTTATCTCAAAATTCTACACAAAATACTCCATTATGACAATGTGAAAAAGGTTTTTTTTTTTTTTACTTTTTTTGAATTTATTAAAAATAGAAAACTAAGAAATCACATTTACATAAGTATTCACAGCCTTTGCCATGAAGCTCAACATTGAGCTCAGGTGCATCTTTTTTCCACTGATCATCCTTGAGATCTTTCTACAGCTTAATTGGAGTCCACCTGCAGTAAATTCAGTTGATTGGACATGATTTGGAAAGGCACACACCTGTCTATATAAGGTCCCACAGTTGAGTGTGCATGTCAGAGCACAAACACCAAGCATGAAGTCAAAAGAACTGTCTGTAGACCTGCGAGACAGGATTGTCTTGAGGCACAAATCTGGGGAAGGATACAGAAATATTTCTGCTGCTTTGAAGGTCCCAATGAGCACAGTGGCCTCCATTATTCGTAAACGGAAGACATTTGGAACCACCAGGACTCTTCCTAGAGCTGGCCGGCCTTCTAAACTGAGCGATCGGGGAAGAAGGGCCTTAGTCAGGGAGGTGACCAAGAACCCGATGGTCACTCTGTCAGAGCTCTAGCGTTCCTCTGTGGAGAGAGGAGAGCCTTCCAGAAGGACAACCATCTCTGCAGCAATCCACCAACCAGGCCTGTATGGTAGAGTGGCCAGACGAAAGCCACTCCTTAGTAAAAGGAACATGGAAGCCCGTCTGGAATTTGCCAAAAAGCACCTGAATGACTTTCAGACCATGAGAAACAAAATTCTCTGGTTTGATGAGACAAAGATTGAACTCTTTGGTGTGAATGCCAGGCGCCATGTTTGGAGGAAACCAGGCACCGCTCATCACCAGGCCAATACCATCCCTACAGTGAAGCATGGTGGTGGCAGCATCATGCTGTGGGGATGTTTTTCAGCAGCAGGAACTGGCAGACTAGTCAGGATAGAAGGAAAAATGAATGCAGCAATATATAGAAATATCCTGGATGAAAACCTGCTCCAGAGCGCTCTTGACCTCAGGCTGGGGCGAAGGTTCATTTTTCAGCAGGACAACGACCCAAAGCACACAGCCAAGATCTCAAAAGATTGGCTTCGGAACCACTCCGTGAATGTCCTGGAGTGGCCCAGCCAGAGTCCAGACTTGAATCCGATCGAACGTCTCTGGAGAGATCTGAAAATGGCTGTGCACAAACGTCTCCCATCCAACCTGATTGAGCTTGAGACTTATTGCAAAGAAGAATGGGCAAAACTGCCTAAAGATAGGCGTGCTAAACTTGTGGGATCATATTCAAAAAGACTTGAGGCTGTATTTGCTGCCAAAGGTGGATAAACAAAGTATTAAGCAAAGGCTGTGAATACATATGTAAATATGATTTCTTAATTTTCTATTTTTCATAAATTCAAAAAAGTAAAAAAAAAAAAAAAAATCACATTGTCATAATGGAGTATTTTGTGTAGAATTTTGAGATAAGAGATTAGATTAATACAATTTAGAATGAGGCTGTAACATAACAAAATGTGGAAAAAGTGAAGCGCTGTGAATACTTTCCGAATGCACTGTATATACCATTTGAAAAAAGGAAATAATGAACTCCTGAAAAAAAAAAAATCAAGGACATTTACACGGTATAAAAGATCAAATGTACGCACTTAAAATAACCCACACCAAACAAAGTAAACAAAAATAAATTATGCACACTATAAAAAGGTAAATATTGCACATTAAAAATAATCCACATACTTTTAAGGCCGTAAACATAACATGTCTGAAGTTAGTGTAACATAAAATTTACCATGTGCTACTGCAGCATGTTCATCAGTGCAAGAAAGGTATCCCAGTATTAATTCAAACCCACCATTCCTGCTAACTTATTAACACTACTGCTACTACTATTATTTACTCTAATTATCACATTTCACTTATTAACTTGCATAAATATAAAGTGTTACCTGTAATTGATAATGCAGTTTTGGGGTCGGACACTATCAGACATTTTTAGCTTAAGTCACAGCATTGGTTATTTCTTTTTTGTACGGCGTGAAGGGCGCAAATGCTGCTTTGATGGAGGTTTGTTTACCTCCCAGTTCACTTTTAGATGCACCTTCTTCGTCTTTTACTTTTAATCCTTTTGGCATGTTGTATATTGTTATTTGTGACATTTTTAAGGTGCTGGTACAAGTTATTTGTGTTTCCTCTGGACCTAGCGACTACACGAAAGCAAATACTGCAACGGGGGCGTTTTTTTCTGTTCCACGTTCGCTTCGTCGAAACCAAAATAGGTCCATACAAGTGATGTCCCGCCCTTCTTTGGTGCACGATTCGTTTCCTTCTCGTTTGTTGACTCTGGGACTATGCTTACGGAGTCCACCATGACACTCAATGAGCTCACACGGTGGGTGTGGCATAGTGTGGTGCTTGCAAACTTTAAATGGCGTTTATTGGCTTGTGCTATAATTAAAACCTTCCTCTGATTGGTCGGCGCTTTAAAAACTCGAACAATAACAATTGTGGTTGGCCAAAACTCCATCACTCACTACAAAACCTTGAAAAACCGCAGTGCTTTGCGGTTTCACAACTGTTCTATGTCACATCGTGATGTCGATTCTATTTCGGTTATTCGTGCAGCCCTAGTATACGCTGAGTATGCTGACATCCTGAGCATGTCTTTGTGAGGTCTTCAATTTCATGGTCAATACCAGGCCACCAGACATGGCTTCTGGTCAGGTTCTTCATTTTAACTAAGTCTATACGACCATCGTGAAGAGACTCCAAGACTCTGTGTCGAAGCTTTGGTGGTATGATGACTCTCGTGCCCCACATGGTACAACCTTGGCATACAGGCAACTGGTGTTGCATATTCTGGTAGGTCGGCATTGTCCTCATGAGGCCATCCCTTCCCTGTCAAGTCGTAAACTCTCACCATTGTAGGGTCACGTCCCGTTTCATCTTCACCTCCAGACAAGTGAAAGGTAGGTTCTTTGTCAGTGTCATGTGAAAGAGTTCAGTCAAATCTGAAAATGCATGCGTGTCACCTGACTCATGGGTAAGGCAAGAAAGACCTTCCGCATTTCCGTGAAGCTTTGTGCCTTTGAATTCGATTGTGTAATCATGAGCTCCAAGAAACAATGACCACCTCTGCAGATGTGCCGACATCATGGTTGGTACTGACTTGCTCGGGCCGAAGATGGCCACTAGAGGCTGATGGTCAGTAATCAGTGTAAAGCGTTTGCTATAAAAGGTATTGATGAGACTTCTTGACCCCCCCCAGACTAAGCTCAAACCCTCAGAGGATTTGGGCACAATTTTGCTCAGCTCTGTTCAAAGATCTGGAGGCAAATGCAATAGGCCTTTCAGAGCCATCCTTCATTTTGTGAGGAATTACGGCACTGATTCCATATGGCGATGCATCACAGGCTGGACACAATGGCAGATCAGGGTTGTAGCGCTTCAGTACCTTCTTTGAAATCAGTTGCTTTGCTGCCCTAAACGCCTGTTCACAGGACTTTGTCCATCTCCACACGGTTTTCACTTGCAACTGTTCAATGGACCACATGTGACCACACTAATCGATTGAGTCTTTATAGAACTTACATTGTTCTTTGTTCACTTGGAGCCCAATCTTTGAGAGCCTCTTTAAGACTCTCAAGATTGGACAAATGAGCATGTTCGTCACGTCCTGTAACAAGGATATCATTGAGATAGCACTGGGGTCCGGGAACGTCTTGAACTTGATCAATGGCTCTCTGCCATACAGTTGGAACAGACGCAACTCCAAAAAACAGGCGGTTTTATTGGAAGAGAGCATTGTTGTAGATTTCTTGATGATTCTTCTAACTCCATTTGCAGGTAAGCCTATTTTAGAGAAATGCTGGCCTCCAGCCGACGAGGCAAAGTTATCTTCTATCCGGGGTAGCGGATACTGGTCTACCTAGAGCACTGGATTTATGCTCACTTTGTAGTCTCCACAGATTCGTAAAGCACCTCCCTTCTTTACGCCCGGCACAAAGGGCGTGGCCCACACTGACCAATCCACCTTTGTCAAGATACCTTGGTCCTCAAGATGCCAGAGCTTTGCTTCTGCCTTTGGCCGCAATGCGAAAGGGAGGTTGGGTTTTGTGGAATTTTGGTTGAAAACAGTGTCCTTTAAAGCTACTTTGGCTTTACTTTGTGCCAGGGTTCCAATTCAGTCTTGAAAAACTGGTGCGAAGCGTTCGTCAGTTGTTCTGGTGTAGGTTGAGTGCTTTCGTTAGACATCTCTCTTTGAAGTCTCAGTGTTCTGATAACCTGCGCAATTTGGCCATGTATTCGGTTATAAACTCATCCTTCTCTTGATTTCTGTTATGGAATCTAAAGCTTTCTGCAATGACCAGAGGTTTAGGGTTTAAATGATCTTGCAGCACCTTCACAATTTTCTTTTAAGGCTTACTTGCTCGTTTGTGAGGTGACATGAAATTACGAAGTAAATTATAGGTCTTTGCACCCCATCACATTGAGTAGCACAGCCACTTTCCCATTGTTTTCAATTTATTTATATATATATATATATATATATATATATATATATATATATAAAATGTATAGAGAGAGAGAGAGAGAGAAAGCAAGAGAAAGAGAGGAATAAAGAGAGAAAGAGAAAAAGAAAAAGCGGTAGAGAAAGAGAGAGAGAGAGTGAAAGAGAAAGAAAAAGAGAAAGAGAGACAGACAGAGAGAAAGAGAGTGACAGAGACAGACAGAGAGAAAGAGAGTGAAAGAGAAAGAGAAAGAGAGAAAAGGAGAAAGAGAAAGAAAGAGAAAAAAAGAGAAAGAGAGAAAGAAAGAGAAAAAAAGAGAAAGACTAAGAGTAAGAGACACAGAGAGAGAGACACACACAGAGACACAGAGAGAGAGAGAGAAAGAGAAAGAGACAGACAGACAGACAGACAGAAATAGAGTGAAAGAGAGAGAGAAAGAAATAGAGAAAGAGTGACAGACACAGAGAGACAGAGACAGAGAGAAAGAGACAGAGAGAGAGACAGAGAGAGAGAAAGATGGTGAGAGAGAGAGAAAGAAAGAGAAAGAGAGAGAGAGAGGGACAGACAGACAGACAGACAGAAAGAGAGAGAAAGAGAAAAAGAGAGACAGACAGACAGAAAGACAGGGAAAGACTAAAAAAGGAGAGAAAAAAAGAGAAGAAAAAGAAAAAAAGAGAAAAATAAATAGAAAAAAGAAAAAGAAAAAATTAAAAAAAGAGAAAAAATAAAGAGAGAAAAAAAATAAGAAAAAAAGAGAGAAAGAAAAAGAGGGAAAAAAGAGAAAAAAAGAAAAAAAAGAGACAGAGACAGAGACACAGAGAGAGACACAGAGAGAGAGAGACACAGAGCGATAGCGAGACAGAGAGACACACAGAGAGATAGAGAGGCAGAGAGAGAGAGAGAGAGATAGAGAGAAAAATACACACACAGAGACACAGAGAGAGACACAGAGAGACACACAGAGACAGAGAGAGAAAGAGAAAAAGACAGAGAGAGAGACAGACAGAGATAAAGAGAGAAAAAAAGAAAGAGAAAAAAAGAAAAAGAGAAAAAGAAAGAGAAAAAGAGAAAAAAGAAAGTGAAAGAGAGAAAGAGAGAAAAAGAGTAAGAGTAAAAGACACACACACACAAAGAGAAAGAGAGAGACACAAAGAGACATAGAGAGACACACAGAGCGAGAGAGACACAGAGAGAGAGAGAGACAGAGAGACGCACACAGAGAGACAGAGAGAGAGAGACACAGAGAGAGAGAGAGAGAGACAGAGAAAGAGAGAGAGACAGACAGAGAAAAAGAGAAAGAAAAAGAGAGAAAGAGTAAAAAAGAGAAGAAAAAGAAAGAGAAAAAAGAGAGAAAAAAAGAGAAAAAAGGAGAGAAAAAAAGAGAGAAAAAAAGAGAAAAAGAGTAAGAGACACAGAGAGAGACAGACACAGAGAGAGAGAGAGAGAGAGACAGAGAGAGGGAGAGAGTGAGAGAGAGAGAGACTTGGATGGGGGTTTTGGAGTTTGTAAGAGACCCATGATATATAGAACATTTAATGTTCCCATTTCACATCAATGGTGACCCGCAGAATAGAAAAGAAAATCCCCTGATTATTCATGGATGAAAATGTGTTAGGGGCCGACTATTCACGCTGTCATTTTTTTAAACGGTCTTTAATAAATTTACCTTCCATCAAAGGTTTGCAGTGTTGACGATGAGCATCACCACTTAGTAGCTCACCTTTTTAGCATTTTTTGTTTGACTTGCAGGGTCTTGTGAAAAAACACTTCTGTGCAGTTAAAACAGCTTACAGTTGCTTCTCCTTTCCTCAGTATTTGTTTCCAGTTAGGTTTTTGTAGTCAGCATGTTTTGTCTGGCAGTGCCTCTTGATATTGTATTCTTGTCCTTGGAAGCAATGTCCCTCACAACGCTTTTTGGATTCACAGTCATCATGTCGGAAATGGGGCGAGCTAAATTTCTGACAGAAAGCCAAGGGAAAGGGGGCCAAAGAGCTACTCCCATCATCTGGTCGAATAGTGAATGTTTTTCTTTCCAAATTTAATTTAATACTGCGATTAACATTACTAGCGAGCCACAAATTATTTACTGTATGACAGCGGGAGGGACCAGTAAAAATGTGATCATGGGCCGGACTTTGGACATTGCTGGCTTAGTTCAATGCTTCGCAATTATTTTCTGTCATGCCTCCCCAGGAAGAAGAAAAACCTCTCACGACCATGTCAAACCATAGGGTACCAAAGAATCGAAATGATATAAAATCACTTAAACATAACTCAAACTGAACATCAACACTAACTCAAGAGCACAGAATTAAAAAATAATAACCTGCGAAACAAAAATTGCAGATTTTTTATAATCCAAAATGATGTCTGTATTAATGGCCGCAATTAGCACGTCTTGCAATACGTACACCGCTTTTTGAAGCAGGATTTGAGGCAGGAGCGAGCAACTCTCAGCTCCTGCTCAATTACCATATTTTCACGACCATAAGGTGCACATTAGAGTCTTAGGTGTTGTTCAAATTGTGCGGCACAGCCTATTGTCCAGTGCGCCCAGTGTCTCATGTAAGTCTGTGGACACAGACCAGCTCAGTGGTCTTCGGGTTAGGCGCCAGTTCAGAGACTGGGAGGTCAAAGGTTTAAGCCTTGGTCGTTTCAAGACGTAAATCGTTTTTGGTGGAATACAATGGTTTTGTGAGATCGTTCACATTTTCAACTTAATGTGACATGTATGCAAACTCCTGTGACTTTTATGCCTGCTCCTGTGTTCGCCGGTTCGCAGACGCACTCAAGGCTGCACATCTATCAATTTAAAAGTTATTCTTATCAACTTGGTGCTTTCATTTTATGATACGGTGTAATTACAATACAATACAACTTTTACTTATATCTGTACATTCGAGGAAACTGTGCGGGTCAGATGTATCGACATTTCGTTCTGTATACACGTGTACTAGAATGACAATAAAGTAGATCTGAATCTGAATCTGAATGAATTCTTCCACCTGTACCAGGACTATAGTGGCGCAGAAATCTTACGGCTAATTACAATAAAGAATGGATTGTTGACACTTGGGCGGGACTGGGACATGACTCTGACAGTGAAGAAAGCGAAATTTCTAATGGAGATTTAGCGAAGCCTTCTGGTCAGAAACAGAGGATGAGGATTTTGAGTTACCGTATTTTCCGCACTATAAGGCGCACCTAAAAGTCTAAATTTTTTTCAAAAGCTGACCATGCGCCTTATAACACAGTGCGCCTTATATCTGGCTCAATATTAAATTCGCAAGGTCTCGCAACTACGAGAAACAGCCGCCGACTCCATTTTTCGCGCTGTGCATACTGGGAAATATTAAACAACGATTCTCTTTCATACGTGCGGGGAGACAGCGCCGGGCGACATACGCCACCATCTGTCAGTGGATCGTAAATGCATGGGCTGATATATCAGTCTCAACTGTGGTCCGAGCTTTCAAGAAGACGGGAATTGTCCCCGAACAGCCAGACAACATCAGCGACACTGACTCAATTAATGACGACCTTGATGAAACGGAGCCGGACGTGTTGGATGGCCCATTCACTGAGATGGTCGATTCGAACACTGCAGAAGAAGAATTCGAGGGATTCGTCGATGAGGAGCTTATAGAGTGATCTTTGTTTTTCTTTTGTGTGTTTACGTTTTACATTTTACAGTTATTATGTTATTGCTTTATTGTTATTGTTTTGCACTTGTTGTTTTTGCACATTACGAGTGTCACTTTATTGCGATTGCACTAACGTTTCATTTAAAATAACAGTATCAGACGTTTTTTTTTTTTGCGTGTTGACCAAATGGAGGAAAAGTAACATGATATGCCTTGATGTTGTTCAAAGATGTTAAAGATGTGTCACGAAAATGCTTTACCTCAGAGAAAATAATAAAACGGCTGTTTATTTATTTTGGGAGTGAATGGAGTTGTGGAAAGCTTGTTTGTTAACAATAAAGTTTGACCATTTTGAATGTTTTGTTGACATTCCCTTTAGCGTGGCAACATCTAGAGGTTTCATAACGTAACTACATTCTCTACTGTAGTCAAGTCAAGTCACATTTATTTACCGTAAATAGCCCTTAATCACAAAAATGTCTCGAAGGACTGCACAGGATTACAATTACAAAATTGCACAATTACCTGATCTTAAACCAGCATGCACTTATAGCGCCTTATAATGGGGTGCGTCTTATGTATGGCAAAAGTTTTAAAATATATCATTCATTGAAGGTGCGCCTTATAATACGGTATGTTACGGAGTACAGGTAAAAATGTGAGTGCAAAAAAAACAGAAAAATACCAAATCCGGCTCATCATCGTGATTAGGGTGTCATGTCTTTTTTTTTAAATTTATATTTCTTCTTTTTTATGTTTATTATATATTAAGTACACATTTATGGTCTTTAATGTTGTTTAGATACACATTTTCTTAATATTTTATGTATTTTTAATGGGTGGAATGGATTAAAATACTTACCATTGTTTCCTATTGGAAAAAAAATTTCGGCATTCAACCAAATCAGTACTCAACCAACAACTTGGACCGCATTATGGTTGAGGACCGAGGTACCACTGTACATGCAAATTTTTCTACCGATAAGTATTTTAAAACATATATATCTGAGAAATGAAATTTAGTTCATAGGATTTTTTAAAAATGTGCAATCATTGCTTAAACAAAAGTAGGCAGGTATATACATTTGGGCACCCCAACATAAAAAATTACATCAATATTTGGTAGATCCTGATCTTGCAGAAATAACAGCCTCTAAAATCTTCCTATAGCTTCCAATGAGGGTCTGGATTCTGGTTGAAGGTACTTTTGACCATTCTTCTTTACAAACCATCTCCATTTCAGTCAGGTTTGATGGTTTCAAAGCATGGACAGCCTGCTTTAAACCACACTACAGATTTTCAATCATATTCAGGTCTGGTGACTGAGATGGCCATTCCAGAACATTGTACTTGTTCCTATGCATGAATGCCTTAGTAGAATTTGAGCGGTGTTTGGGGTCATTGTCTTGTTGAAATATCCAGCCCCGGCGCAACTTCAGCTGTCACTGATTCTAGAACATTGTTCGCAAGAATCTGCCGATACTGACTGGAATCTATGCGACCTTCAATTTTAACAAGATTGCCAGAAACTGCACTGGCCACACAGCCCAACAGAATGATGGAACCACCACCAAATTTTACTGTGAGTAGCAAGTGTTTGTCTTAGAATGGTGCGTTCTTTTTCCGACATGCATACTGCCCCTTGTTATAGAAAAGAATAGAATATGCCTTTATTGTCATTGTTACAACATGGGATATATTGTGACAACGAAATTGGACGACTCCAGTTCCACATTTTACAGTGAGAATAAGGAAACAAAGAGATGAAGGAACAAAGAACATGTTTTAACGGTCTTTGTTGTAAATAGACTTTGCTTCCTCCGGAGGGGGGTGATGAGGGGGGTGAGGGACAAACAGAGATGGGGGATCAAACTGGATGTTTGATCTTAAAGTACACACAGTCAAGTGTTTTTCCCGAATTGCTCAGTCCACGTATTGAATGGATTTGGAAAGTACAGTCCATAAACATGCCCGATTAAAGTCGCCGGCGACGATAAAAGCTCCGTTGGGGTGTGCAAGCTGCTGTTAATTGATAGCAGCGGGCAGGAGATTTAGCACTATGCTAACATTAGCATCCAGTGAACGTTAGCGGTGGAACGTAAACAGCAAGCACAATGACCACAGTTAGCTCTCCCGGTAGATAGAAGATAGAAGGGTCTGCACTATACTGCTAGAAACTCCATATCGAGTGAGCAGTGTGTGTCAATGATTCGGCTGTTATTGTAGCGCGTAGTCTGTCTTTCTTCGCGCCGGTGAAGCGTGCGTCCTGCTAGTTGTAATGCGGCGTTGGGAAAGCCAAGACTACGTGATGACAAAATACTCCAATTCCGGACGTTGTTGGGGGCGATCCGCAGCTCAAATTCACTCATTGTGGACGATGGATCTGGCGTTGTTTCGGAACATGCTTGGGAGCGCTGGTCTGTGTGGTCGCCTTCTTAGCCCAGACCCGACTGGCAGCCTTTTCCTTTTGCTCCGTCGTTGTCGGCAGGCAGATCACCCAGGGAGATCCGGTGGTCTCTGTATATCCCTCGAGATGTTGTGGATGTTATTGTATATGCGAAGGGAGTCGAAGGGAAAATATGAGGGATAAGGGGACACTGAAAAACAGAAGACGAACTGGAGCCGGTGAAGCCGCAGCGTTTGCACGCGCCGCCATCTTGAAAAATGTTATGTCCAAATAACTAAATTTTAGTTTCATCAGTCCACAGCACTGTAATCCAAAATGAAGCTGGCTTGTCCAAATGTGCTTTATCATACCTCAAGCGACTGTTTGTGGCATGTGCGCAGAAAAGGCTTCTGCCGCATTACTCTCCCATACAGAATCTCCTTGTGCAAAGTGCGCTGAATAGTGGAACGATGTGCTGTGACACCATCTGCAGCAAGATCATGTTGTAGGTCTTCCGAGCTAGTCTATGTGATGAGTTTGATTGTTTTTACCATCCTTCGCCTCTGCTTATCTGAGATTTTTCTTGGCCTGCCACTCCGGGCCTTAACTAGAACTGTGCCTGTAGTCCATTTTTCACACTATGTTCCTCACAGTGGAAACTGACAGCTGAAATTTCTGAGATAGCTTTTTGTACCCTTCCCCTAAACCATGATGTTGAACAATCTTTGTTTTTGGGTCATTTGACAGTTGTTCTGAGGCTCCCATGATGCCATTCCTCAGAGAAGATGCAAAGAGGAGAACACCTTACAACTGGCCGCCTGAAATACCCTTTCTCATGATCGGCTTCACCTGTGTATGTAGGTCAAGGGTCAATGAGCTTATCAAACAAAATTTGTGTTCCAATAATTAGTGCTAAAGGTATTCAAATCAATAAAACAACAAGGGTGCCCAAATGTATGCACCTGCCTACTTTTGTTTAAGTAATTTTGAACACTTTCTGTAAATCCTATGAACTTAATTTGACTTCTCAGATACCACTTTGTTTGTCTTCTATATGATTTATTTAACTGAAATTGCTGATCCGAACAACCAATGATTTATAAAGGAAGATCTTGAAAATGATCATGGGTGCTCAAACTTTTGCATACGATTGTAGTCCTCGCAATGACACAGAGCGTGCACGGTGCTCTGTTCATATCTTAACTTGCACTGGCTCATGTTGTGGCACTCTAAATAAAAAAAAAACACGTATTAACAACACTTTTGAGTTTCGGATTGATCCGAGTGAAGAACAGAATTTGAAGAGTATTTCTGAAATCCTGAACATACCTGGGATGTATCTGTAATGCAAGTATGAGTGCAAATTATTATCAACAGCCATGTATTGATTGCTTGAATTGCAGTTTAAAAAAGAATATTTTCATTTATAGAAGAATGAGAACCCATTTTAAGTTAATGCAGCATGTCCAAAAGCCGGCCTGGGGCCTTGTTATGGCCCATGATCAAATTTTTACTGGCCTGCGTCCTGTCATAAAATAAATTATGTGTAGCTGCCAGTAATGTTGACCGCAGTATAAAATGAATTCGTACCCAAAAAATAAAAATAAAATTGTTTCGCCAGATGTTGGCCACCTTGCCCTAACCTTTCTGAGAATTTTATCCCACCCCATTTCCGACATGGTGACTGTAAATAAAAAAACGAAAGTTGATTGTGAGGGGTGCTGCTCCCAGAACAAGGGGAAATTTGAGTATTTTTTTCACCAAAATCCAAAACTGCGTCTGCCTAATTTGCCAAGAGACTGTGGCTATTTTCAAAGAATACAATATCAAAAGGCCTTGACAGACGAAACATGCTGACTACAAAAAGCTAACTGAAAACAAACGCTGTGAAAAGATGAAGCAACTGGAAGCCGTTTAATGGCACAGCAGCGCTTTTTGTCGAGACCCTGCGAGTCAAATGAAAATGCGACTAGGCGAGCTACAAGGTTGCGACGCTGCTCGCCAAGCACTGCAAACCTTTCAGAGATGGTAAACTGCTCAAAGAATGCTAGGATGAATATTGGCCATTTACACATTTTCCACTTACCAAATCTGGCTGTTATCTAAAGGGTTGGGACTCCCCAGAGTTAAAGTGAAGGTGTTTTTATGTGTTATAAAGTATTTGTCGTAAGCAGTGAAGTAATAATAATAAAAATAATAATAATTTCCTTTGTATTGTCATTCTTTGTAACAATGTACACAGAACGAAATGTCGATACACCTGACCCGTTGTAGCGAGCCGATGCAGCCGCAGCCCACAGAGGGCGCCGCCATTTTACCAATTAGGTATGACTCGGCCGAGGCGCGAACCAGCGACCTCCCAGTCTCAAAGCGGGCACACTACCATCTAGGCTACTGAGCTGGTAATGGTGTTCTGTTCAATCCCTGGCTGTGACATTTTTAATAGTGATTTTATACGGTTTTATGAATGGCAAGAGATGAAAGAAAGGGTCATAGCTTTTATTGATATCTAATTAAAGGGCATCTAAATGTTATACCTGTCACTTTACAGGACCTAGACAAATATACCGTATTTTCTTACCCATTAGGCACACTGTTTTAAAAGGCGCACTCTCCTTGGTTTTCATTTTTTTTTTGTCGGCTCATATGGCGCACTGGTCTATTAGACACGAGTCTCAAGTGACTGCCTTGAAAAGGCGCGGTGTGTGATAGGGCGCGGCTTACATTTTAAATTAAATCAGAGACTTTTGAGTGCGCCCTGTGGGCGTGAAAATACGGTATCTGTAATCAATATTTCAGAAAAATTAGGCGATACTGGATTATTTCCTTTTTTATTATGTTTTGGAAACGTGACACCAAAAGCTTAGGATTTTAAGCCTGTATATTGAAACACTGTACATGGAGTACACATACCTTAGGATGGCATTGGATGATGGCAAACAGTGTCTCATGGATAGCCAAAAATGCTGACTGGTAAACAGGTGAAATCAAACGATCAAGCGGCACAGCCTGAAGCGCTCCTAGGACCAAAACTACGTGATGGGGGTTAGTGATGAGACCTTCGCCCTGGCGCAGCAGTGTTGTCATAGCTTGCACGGTAGGAATGGTGAAAGTTGCTGTCATGCCCACATCTTGACTGGAAGATCGAACAGAAAACTGCAAATCAAAAGATGGATGGTTACAGTATAACATTTAAATCCATTTTTGTATAATTTTTTTTAATAAAAAATTGGCGCGTCTTTGGACAGCTTTTTGGTCTTCGCCATGTTACAAGTTAAACGACCTGAAACAGGTGCATCGGATTCAGGATGATAAATGGAGTGCAGGTGGACTTCTAATAGGCAGACTAACAGGTCTTTCGGGGTCGGAATTCTAGATGGTACACAGGTGTTCAAATACTTATTTGCAGCTGTATTACACAAATAAATTGTTAAATCATGCATTGTGATTTCTGTATTTTTCTTTTTAGTTTATCTCTGTCACAGTGGCCATGCACCTACGATAAAAATTTCAGACCCCTCGATGATTTCTAAGTGGGAGAAATAGCAAAATAGCAGGGTATTCAAATACTTATTGTCTTCACTGTGAATAAAATATTAACTTTTAACAGGTCAACAGAAAAGGCAAACCCGCACCTGTAAGAGTGACGTGTGGAAATGTTTCAAATTGATAAGTCGAAAATGAAACAGAAACCTGAGTTGGCTTCGCTGAATGGAGTCAATGTGGCGTTTATATTTTCTACGAGAGCAGAAAGACAGGCACCACGAAAATGAGCAGGCATTTAGGCAATTGTGGTGGCAAAGAGGATTTTGGTCAAAAATCTGAATTATCAATTGTAAAGAATATTCTGCTTCTGAAATTGCCATTTTAATTACTGTCCGAGGCTTTAATCATTTCCCTTGTTTCACAGAAATAAAGACCAGGAAACAAGGCTGCAATCTCCAAAACCATCGGCATGGCCAGGCAGCTTTTCTTCTGAACATTTTGGAAGCTAATTTTGTTTTTTAGTGTTTGAATTCTTTTGTATTAAACCGAGCTATTGCTTTTTATTTACCGTATTTTCCGCACTATAAGGCGCACCTAAAAGTCTTAATTTTTTTCAAAAGCTGACCATGCGCCTTATAAAACAGTGCGCCTTATTTATGGATCAATATTAAATTTGCAAGGTCTCGCAACTTACGCAACAGCAGCCGACTCGATTATCCCCCGAACGTGGAGTAGTCCGCGGTGTATGCTGGGATTTATATACCGGCGTTTCATTGGCTAACCAATGTGTCAATCATTATTTGAATCGATGGCTAAAGTTATTCGGAGCCTCGGATTGGCTACAGGGCCAAAACAAACCCTGCAATTGGCCGAAAGAGATGTGTCAATCATCCGTTAAATCGATCACTATTGGCTGAAGTTATTCGGAGCCTCGGATACGCTAGAGGGCCAAAACAAACCCTGCAATTGGCCGAAAAAGATGACTGAATAGCAAGCTTGCTAAACAACGCCATAAAGAAACATGTTTCAATAGTCTGTATCCGTAAATATTTTACTCTCCTGGATTTACTACACTCACGGTTGTAAGAAGACCATGATTGCGTATCATTATTGAACGTGAGAACTTAGGTGAGTTATGCGGCTTTATATTTTCCCGGTATCTTGTTTTAGAACGATCTTGATGTTGCTGTGATGAGTTGAGTGAATTAAACTCAATTCCAAGTGTTTATTGTCATATGAACAGTAAAGTTGCGAGCGAAAAAGAAAATAGAAAGTAAGGAATGGTTGGCATTTCTTGAATTCCAAGACTTTAACCTTCCGAATGATATTTGGAACGATGCATTTGAGTGACATCGTACGGACACCGCCACCGCACGTGTCTACGACATGTATTTGCTTCTTTGCAAGCTTTGGGAATGTTAAGGGGGTAATCAGTTTGACTGAATCATCTGACTGTTTTGTCGACGTTCTCATTGTAGCGCCTTATAATCCGGTGCGCCTTATCTATGGAAGATATAGGACCAAAAACTATTTTTTGGGGGTGCGCCCTATAACCCGGTGCGCCCTATAGTGCGGAAAATACGGTAAATACAGTGGTGTTTGTTCTTGGTTTTTTTTTTCCATTGTTTGAGTCATTTGTAATTATTAGTAAATTTATTTTTACGCATGGTTAACTTAGTTTTTTTATTAGTGGTCCCAACACGTTATTTTTGATCTTATTTAATCAATTAGTAACGTTATATTCTATCTAGATCATCTATTTGTATACTAAGTTAAATTACTCCTTACAGCAGGCCTGTTCTTTGTGATTTTTTTATTCTAAAAACATGTTCCTGAAAATGTTTATTTTTTTCAAATTCAATGCTTCTTAAAGCAAGTTGTTTGTGCGGGTTTTGATGCAAAAATGTAAATAAAGAATGCTATTCTTTATTCATTATGGAGTTTGTTTGTTCGCTTGCTCTTTGATAATTTCCTTAGATTTTTAATTCTCAGGATATAGAAATAACAATTTCATCTATCTTGTCTCGTTTATTTGCATAAATCTTTTTGAAGCCTAGTGGGCTGCTGTATTTCTCCGCCTGATTAGGCAAGTGCGCATCAAGATATCTCTTTCGCTCCAGTTATCTGGCCTCTTGTTCTGCGTCCTAGCGTTATTTCATTGTTGAAATGCATTTATCATGTTTATTGAACTATGTATATTATTTTAGTCTTAGTCTTTTTTCTGACCAAAATACAACAAGATAATATGATACAAAGAAGTTACAGGCCATGAAATTTTCATAAAGTAAAGTATTGAAACTTAAAGATCCCAAGTCCTTACAAATAAAATAAGTTAATTATTCGGGTCCAGGTTTGATCATTTTTAGGCTCGACCTTTTTCCTTAATGCACATATGCTTTACGGCAATTTTTTTATTTGTTGGCAGCATCGCGTAAATATTTTACACGGTTGGATTCACTACACTAACGGAAGTAAGGAGACCATTGTTGCGCATTACCATCGAAGGTGATGCCTGCAAGACGACGTCTTTGGTGAGCTACCTCGGCTTTATATTTTTGGTTATCTATCCCAAGATGGCGGCGCACATGGATGCTGCGGCTTGTTGCTCTCCAGCTAATCTTCTATTTATTATCGTTTTCTTGTCTTTTTTGCTTTCTTTTTTGGACACATGCGTGGCCAATAACACTTATATTTGGGAGGAACTTATTAAATTTCGACTTTTCGGGCACTTTTTATACCACCTTTGATATCCCGGGCGAGCTACAAAGAGATTCGGGATCTCCGTGGTCGGCAACCCCACTTAAGTGTGCGAAGCCGAAGGAGCCACATCGGCAACACGACAGAGAAGGACACGAAGATGTGCTTAATTCCACCATTATTTCTTCATCGATCTTGCCGGTCAACCGACGCCTGAAACTCAACACGCCCGACCGGCGACATCTTGTGGCGATCTCTACAAAGACTTCAGCTAAGTTAAACGATTCAGCAAATTTGGTCTTTTAAATATTAGATCGCTTGCTCCTAAAGCTTTACTTGTTGATAATATTATTCGTGATTACAAACTTAACTTGGTCTATGTGAAACTTGGTTGAAACCGGATGAGTTTTTACCGTTAAATGAGGCTTCTCCTCAAGACTACGTGAGCAGCCATGTAGCACGCTCTTTGAAGAAGGGTGGCGTGTCGCGCTAATTTCTGAAAAAACACTCAAATTTACTCCTCGTACCTCTAATAATTATAAGGTGTTCGAGGCTCTTATTATGCGGTCCTCTCTATTGTCAATTTATGTAGTAACTATTTATCGCGCACCAGGGCCATACGCAGCTTTCTTAGATGAATTCGCTGATCTTTTGTCTGACCTAGTGACCTATGCAGACAAAATAATAATTATGGGGGACTTTAACATTCATATGAACTCCCCACTCAGTTCACTTACTGTTGTTTTTCGGTCTCTAATTGATACATTTGGTTTAAATCAACTGGTTGATTTGCCAACTCATAAAGATGGAAACACGCTAGACTTGGTCCTGACTCAAGGAGTTTCAAACTCAAACATGACGGTGTTACCGTGTACTACCGTTATTTCTGATCATTATTTAGTCACATTCGAGGTGCTAGCTAAATGTAGTACTAAAAAAGCTGAAGGACTTAGCGGACGCAATATAAGCGCTGGCACAATTTCTGAGCTCTCTGATCTTCTTTCATGAGCAGTTGCGTCCTTTCCTTCATACAAAGAATCTATCGACTCACTCATGAATAAGTTTAATGCTACCCTGGATTCAGTAGCGTCCAGGATTCAGTAGCGCCCTGGATTCAGTAGCGCCCATACGGCTTAAATCACGACTTAAAAGACGCACGCCTTGGTTTACTGATGAAACTAGATCCCTTAAACAAGAATGCAGGAGATCTAAAAGAAAATGGCGCGCTACCAAGCTTGAGGTTCTCCATCAAACCTGGTGTGACAGCTTCTAAAAGTATAAAGCAGCCCTTGCCTCTGCAAAATCAGCCTACCTTTCGAAGGTGATTGCGTCACAAAAGAACAACCTCAAAATCCTTTTCGACACTGTAGCATCGCTTACAAGGCAATAGATTATGCCAGATAGTTCTACCCATTCAGCCCATGACTTTATGGTCTTCTTTAATAAGAAGATTCAATGCATACAGGAAGAAATTTCTAAAGACAGTGTTTTTACATCACATAATAAAGGGCTGAAATCTATCGATGCACGACATAGTGGCTGTCCAGGGAATTTGTCCCGATTTAGTGAACTGTCACTCGATAGTCTTAAACAGGTGGTGAATAAGGCCAAACAGACGACTTGCCTGTTCGACCCGCTTCCGGGTTTGCTTATTAAAGGTCTTTTTGGTTTCTAAATATTATAAACATATCACTCTCCTCAGGTGTAGATCCAGTGGCGTTTAAGTCCTCTGTTATCAAACCTATACTGAAACGACCCAACCTTGATCCAGAAATCTTATGTAATTATAGACCTGTGTCAAACCTACCGTTTCTTTCTAAAGTACTTGAAAAAGTAGTGGCACAGCAGCTGAATGATTTCATATCCTAGAACAATCTTTTTGAATCAATGCAATCAGGATTCAGGGCTTACCACTCTACTGAGAAAGCTCTGATTAAGGTAACCAATGATCTCCTATTGGCAATGGACTCTGGCGCTGCATCACTTTTGCTGCTGCTGGACCTTAGTGCTGCTTTTGACACAGTGGACCATAATATGTTACTAGAACGGTTGGAAAAATGGATTGGTCTCTCAGGAAGCGTCCTCTCATGGTTCAGATCCTACCTCTCAGATAGGACGCACGGTGTTAAATATGGCGAAATGACATCTGAGCCCTTTAGTGTTACCTTTGGTGTTCCGCAGGGTTCAGTACTTGCCCCCCTTCTTTTCAGCATTTACATGCTTCCATTACGTGATAAGTATAATATCAGTTTCCACTGCTACGCAGATGACACTCAACTATATCTTCCGTTGGAGGAATCTGCCACACTAAATTGTGGAAATTTGGAGGCCTGGCTCACGGGGATAAAAGAGTGGATATCACTCAATTTCTTGCGTCTTAACTCTGAAAAGTCCGAAGTGTTAGTTATTGGTCCATCTAAATACCATGACTTATTCTAAAAAACTGCTGTGAACATTGACAAATGTCAAATCACACAGAGTGACTCAGTTAAAAATTTAGGTGTCATATTTGACCCCTAGCTGTCCTTTCAAACACATGTGTAGAAAATTACTAGAACCGCTTTCTTCCATCTTTGCAACATTGCTAAAATTCGTCCTATGCTGTCTCAGTCGGATACGGAGATTATAATTTACGCGTTTGTTACCTCCCGTCTCGATTACTGTAATGCACTACTCTCCGGTCTCCCGAAGTCCAGAAACAAGAGTCTTCAACTGGTACAAAATGCTGCAGCGAGGCTTTTTACTTGGACAAAAAAGTCCGATCACATCACGCCGATTTTGGCTAACCTGCATTGGCTCCCTGTTAGCCTAAGATGTGATTTCAAGGTTCTCTTAGTATTATATAAAATATTACAAGGACTTGCTCCCTCATATCTTTCAGATCTGATTTCCCCCTATGTTCCGGTTCCTAAAGCGCCGGTCTACTGGTGATCCCAAGAGCCAAGAAGTGTTCCGCAGGTTCGAGAGCGTCCTCCATCCGGGCACCGGAGCTGTGGAATGCTCTTCCCCCCGAGATCCGATCTGCAACCTCAGTGGAAATGATTTAATCTAAGCTTAAAACACACTTCTACACTATAGCATATGAATAACCTATACTTTTTGTGGACAATATCTCTGTATTATTTGTAATTGCAACATCCTTTGCCTGGTAATCCTGAAAGGGGGATACCAAATGTGCGGTCCTATCTCAAGGTTTCTTCATTTTCCTCATGTTGAGGTTTTTGAGTTTTTCCTTGCCCTCATGTTGTTTCCAGTTCAGGAGATGGTGTAAAAATAGTCTGAAATAATAGTCTGTGCAATAACCTGTGCAGCCCTTTGAGACTCTTTGTGATTAAGGGCTATACAAATAAAAATGACTTGACTTGACTTCAATCTTGTTTCAGACTGATCGTGATGTTTCTGTAAAGAGTATATTTTTCAAATAGTCATCATATCTTGAATCCCAAGAGTTTAAGTTTCCCAATGATATGTGAAATTACGTATTTCAGTGACTGGTGACATCGAACAGACACATATTTGCTTGTCAACAGACCAACGAACCGCCAGCGGGCCGTCATAATGTTATGGTGTTCAAAGGTTTGTCTAACCTATCGGACTGTTTTTTTTTAACGTTTATACTGTAGCACCTTGTTGTCCAGTCTATGGAGAATATATGAGAGAAGACTATTTTCGGGGGGTGCAGCATATAACCCAATACACCCTATGGTGCAGAATTTACATTAACTTTCAACTTTTTAAGGACACCTCAACCTACGCAACCCATCTTTACAAAAAATAACCAATGAATTTACACAATACGTGTGTTTTTTGCTTACCACCATTGCAGACAGGATTTGGGGTACAATGAACCACAGAGTTTTCAAGCAAGGTGCTGGTAACTGACAGAAGCACAATAACTTCACAATGATGACGACAGCCAGTACTTCCTGGAGTAAATACAAGGTTAGATGAGATAACCAGTAACTTGTGAGATACTATATACTCAAAGGTCACAATTGCGAGTACTGTACACTTGCACAACAGAACCTTACCATTTAAAGGGTTCCTAAATCTTAAAGCAAGTTAAATTCAAGACATTTAAGAATTTTTAATGCATTGTGAAAACAAATTTAAGACCAAGGCACCCAAAATAATTTTGAAAAATAAAAACCACAAATATTTCTAGCACACAATACATCGTGCTTAGTACACATTACCTGGCACAGGTTTTGGCTGTTGCGAAAAACGTTCATCAGACAGCCACTTCTCATTAAATTGGCACTTTAACATAGTCCAAAGTAAACGTTTTATTCACAAGTTGCTATGAGTGTTGAGGGCATACTTAAGAGATGAGTCTATGGTGAAAACCCAGACTGAAACCAAATTACCGTTTTAATAGTTCTTTCAGTGTGGTCACGCGATGTTGCCACGAAAGTAAATTGGTGAATTCTTTAATAAAGGCAATTGATAAATGTCACTAAATCTATTAGTTCAAACAAATATAAATCGTAATAATGTGTTCACATTTTTAAGACTTTTAAAAATTGGATTCAAGAAATTTTATTGCCAGTTAAGGCCTTATTTTTAGAATAATGAATTCAATGCCTTCTAAGACTTTGCAAGAATCTGTGGGAACCCTGTATTATGAGTGATCAACCAAAAATAGTACAGCTATCCAAATACATAATCAAAAAATGGAAAATAAACAGAGCAAAGCACAGCCTAAAAAATTGTACAACAGCGCGAACAATATTCACTCTGGCATTTTCACTTAAGTAAAATATTTATATATCAAAGTAAAATGTTCCGTTGTCTTGCAGATCTTTTTTTTCATCTTTAATAAAAATATTGAGTGCACAATATTTGTCCAAATACCCAAAAAAAAGAGTTTTGTTTTTCCTCTCCGTCAATGTCAGTCATTGCAAAAACAAAAAATGAAGAGGATAAGCGGTGCAGCTAATGAGATGAGAAATTCAAACCTTGTAATTTCCCGAGCTAAGCTTGCAAATGTCCAACCCATCTTTGATCACTGTCAGCAACATGTTAAACTGAGAGGGACTGCTTTTCTCCAGCAGGTTGTGCAGCAATTTTTGTATGGCTGGCTCAACTTCATGCATGTCAGATGAGGATAGCCATGAAGCTAAATGGAAATGTACAAAATTAATAATTAAATGTTTTTTTTACACACCATGCAACAACAGAAAATGTGGTGTTCTGTTAGGTAAAAATATTAGAATATATTCCTTACCTGTCAAAAATCGGTGCACATTATGAATAATCTGGGCAAACAACCCATCGATCATGTTGACTTTCTGGTTCTCTTTTCCACACTCCTTTTCTCCTATGGTCTTCACCAATGTCATATAAAAGGATGAGAGAAAATCCATAGAAGAAACAAGGAAGTCCACAGGTCTCGGTGCAAAACTCATCTCTTTTAAAATCTGTTTGCTGAAGCACTGATAAAACGAGTCACGGCTCAATGAGGACTTGTCATCACCTCCCGCTGACAAACATGAGAGATCACAATGCAGCATTACTGTGACAGTGTCAACCACAAAGGCGGGATTGATTGAGTCAACCGGCTGCATGCCTGGCTCGCTGACACAAAGCAACTGCAAGACTGACTCCACAGCTAATCGCAGTGAAGATGTAGTTCTTGCAAGGATCCAAATCAATGTTTGATCCATTGATTCATTCCTTCCAAGGAATGAAGTTAAGGCTCTGGCGAAAGCCGTTAATGATGCCAGTAGAAGCTGAAGAGAGATTATAGAGCCTCCAGGATTTGCTTTAGGTTCTTCACTGGTAAGAAACAAGGCAATTTGGTCCAAATTGAGTCGCACGCTGCTGTTCCTGACAATAATTAAGTGGACCAAGGATAAGATTAGGTCATGCAAGGCTTTCATCAAATCCAACCAACCAGAGCTGCTGGTAGAGATATATCTTCCTTTCTTGCAGTGCCAAAGAATAGAGGACACTACGGCCTGCAGCAGTGTGCTGCCATGAATGTACTTCAAAACACTTGGGAAGTTGTTGCTCTCCACAAAACAAACAAGTATCTTGACCAGCTTCACTTGGAATGCTGTGCAACAATATTCTGAATCTTGAGCTTCTGGATAACAGGCAGTGGATGTGACCATGAAGGCAAGCAGGAGAAAAATGGATGACAGACTTTCAGGGTTGAGAGCATCTGGGTTTAAGCTTGATATGATTGACAGCAGCTCCATCAGCTCTTTGGCTTGAGAATCACTCAAGAGAACAAAAATTTTGCCGGACTGTGAGGACAAGTTTATATCGTTTACCATGGTCTTTTTTACCAGGTTGGACCAAAAATTATCTTTTTGCATTTTCTGATATTCTGTCAGAGTAGGACAAATCTCAGTGGAATAAGTCGCTGTAAGAATCTCAAAAATCCTCTGGGAAAGCGAACCGACAGTGGCAGATAAAAGAAACGGCAACTCTTCCAGAATGGAGCTACGGATAAGCTCCAAAGATATGAGGTAGACTGAGAGTTGATCTTGACTTCTACTTGACTGCTTGCTCAGCAACGACTTGACCAAAACATTTGTGATGCAGCTCACATCTTCCTTGTCCAGGTAGGAGGTCAACAAAGGCAGGTTGGAAGTGACAACATACCAGTGTGCAACACGGTGGGAGCTGATGTCCACACTGCTTATCCGGCCGTCCCATATCTGATCTCCTTCTGAACATAATTTGAGCTCATCTCTACTGCAAATGAACTTAACAGCTCTGATTAAGGACTCCGACGTATTGGGTTCTGTGAGTAAGGTTGAGTCAAGGACAACTTTCTTAACCTGTTGCAAAATAAGAAGCTTGAAATACAAAAAGCTGACAGGGCTGCACTGGTGTAGACATACAGCGTTTATCTCATAATTTAGCATACTATCAATGCTTGCTAAGGCTGCCCCAGAGTCAAGAGGTGTGTATTTGCTACAGTAGATGTGAAAGAGTGTGTCAACTTCAATCACACTATATCTGAGCAGGAGAACTGCCTCTTGAGTTTTTAGCACCCATCGAGATTTGGATACTTTAAGAGACTCATCTCGCCCCACACTCCTTTTCTTCCTTTTCGCTTTCTGAGCTGAGCTGAGATTCACTGTCAGAGACTTGCTTTCTTTTGACAAAAGTCGCAACAAGTCATTGAGGACTTCCTGCATTCCCTCCATCAGGCGTTGACTTTGTCTGACTAAAGGAAGAGGAGAAGCATTATCCAAAGTCTTCAGACTAAACAAAACCACGTTAAGTAGCTGGGTCAGATTAAGAAGCTTCAGTGATGCATCTTCCCGCTTCCAGTCAACCATTGCTTCATCATAGTCTCCATTGATCTTCTCTGCCATAATCTCTTCCATTACCAGGTCTGGTAAAACATACTCCCTGATAGTTTCCAGCACTAAAGAAGAAATATCAATACTCTGTGAGGGAGGTGTGTCCCTAATGATGGCTGTGAGAGAGGCAGACATGCCGTGACAGAGCAGAGGAGGTCGATTTTTGTCATGAACTGGTTGACAAATCACGGAGAGGAGTTGGGAGAAAAAATGAGGCAGCTGACTGAGCTTGGTGTATGTCTGTAGTAGACTACAGAGCATTATCTGTTAGAGAGAAAAAAAAAAAACAATGCTACTTCAGACAATTTAATTCATCAAATCTTCACAGGCAAAAGGGACCTAGCAACTGCTACTAAAACAGTATTTTTGATAGTTTTAATTATTTAGAAAAATCTTAAAAAACTTGACACTTGGATTACACTGCTTATGATTCATATACTGAAAAACATAGGGTGACAATTTTCTCTGAAATTTACTACATCCACCAATCTTAAATGAACCATTAAACTTTATTTAATAAAACTCTTAACTAATTATTTTAAATGGTTATTGGTCCATGGGTTTAAAACATTAGGAACAAATACTCGACTAGTTTAACAATATGGCTTGAATACTTTGTGATAATCAAGACTTTTCCTGCTATATTTTACCGGACACAATTGTACTCACCTGCTTGATGGCCATTATGATAATAATTAATCTGACCATAAAAAATACCCCCAAACCGCTTTCCAGAACGAGAATATATTTTCATCAAACAGGGAAATCATGGATGGTTGTGATCTACCAAAACTCTGCCCCTGGGATTTTACCATTTTCATTTCTTTATTTGGCAAATGTTTTTTTATTCCATCAAGTATTTAATAACTATTTGATATGTATTATTTAAGGCCATTAGTCATTAGCCTGCCTGTATACAATTTAGTCACTCTGTGTTGGTGTGTAAGAATGGCTTTATGTTGATTCGGGATGTATTAATTGTAAGTGTTGGAGTCGATCCCCCTAAATTTCAGTCTGAAGATTCATGTTTATTTTTGTTATAAATTCTATATGTGGTCGGTAAAACTGTATGTTTCAGCCTATTGTACATGTACTAAAATTCCACTATATATGTCAAAAAAGTTTGGAAGGAGAATTTAAATAGTGATATAATTTTTTATTTTTTTTTAAATACATAAAGATCGTTACACCTGTCTGGCCCGTCGAACTCTTGTTTCCATACAGTCGGCCTTGACCCAGGCTGAAGATAGCAAAATATCCAGGTCTGGTTCAAGAATCATGTGGTTGAGACCCAGCAGCACTTTCAAACAACGATACCAAGCAGGGATGCTGAAATGTAGAGAATATGCATTAAGTCAATTGTAACTAACCTAAAGGGGATGGGGTGACAATTTGTGATTTACCTGGGCTTGGCCGGATGAAAGAGAATTCGTGTGAGGCTTTTGTAAAATTTCAGCTGGACTTCAGCATGTCTTATTTTGTCTCCTGCTACATTATAAATATCTGCAGACAGAGCCTGGCTAAGGAGTGATTCCAAAGCCAGCAATGCCAGACCCCAACTTTCTGGTGCCCAGGAGACACTGGAAGGGCTCAAATCCAAAATGGGCATCAACTTTGTGAGGAAATTGAAACACAGCATCTTGTGCTGTTCTTCGCTTTCGGCTCTACATTTTCTGTAGCTTTCCATGAAGAATTTAAAAAGCAATGGCACTGTGTTTGACTTCACTGAATAAAGCAGCTGTGGCTCACAAGAGCTTATTTTTGATAGCACAAGATTTGCTGGTCTTAGGAAACCTTTTAAAACATCAGATTCCCGTTTCCCAGTATTTTCTTTGGAAGGTAAGAGTTCGTTCTTGTAGAGTGGAAGGTGCTCAGCAGAGAAGAGTGCTAATTGAAGGATGGAATCTATCCTGGTACGAACGTCTTTTACAACATTCTGGCGGAGGTTCAGATTTGTGAGCGAAGAATACTCAGCACACGTTAACATGTGTCTGAGGAGTACAAACGGCTGCATAAGCTGGTTTGTTACCATGATGAAAACTCTGTTTGGATTGGCTTGTGCTCGCTGTATTGATAAATATGATGTCAAAACTTGAAGCAACAAATCAAACAAACGAGTTATAACCGGGATTTTCTTTAGCCCTTCCACTATCTCTTGGTTAGGGATCACTTCCGTTTGGGGGTCATGGTTGCTTGTGATTGGACAATCACTCATAGAGTCACTAATGAGTTCAGACTGATAAGAACCAGCGGGCAATGCTTGTTGCAGTTGATGACAGGTGAAGGAGCAGACTTTTGCGGATAAACTGACTATGAGTTCATACTTGGTAGTAAAGACAGACGAGAGAGTATAGGAAGAGAGAATTCCCTGGCACACACTTATCAGGGTGGACACACCCACTGATGGCTCGGTAGGGGTTGTGGCACAATCCTCAAGGAGGTTCAGCAGCAACTAAAAAAGAAAAAAAACGTTTTTTGTTTTTTAAAATTTTAAGTACACAGCATCAATAATTCCCAAATTCTGTTGTAGCAAGAGATTATCAGATGTTGGACTTAACTATCTTTGCAACACATTAGTTTTACAGAAAATCATACGACAGACCCCTCTCTATTTCGGACCATTTGCCTTACGTAAAACTGTAGATACGAACATTTTTTTCGGGATGTCGAAAAATATCCGGACATTGTTGTAAGTTAGATTTTGTATTGTATGCACCTTTTTCCAAGTACAGGACATTACTGTAGTGCTCCTTTCCGCTGCTACCGGCAAGTGGTGGAGCAGTGAGAGGTCACCCAGCATCCACGCTGAAGAAGAAATCCGCTTCCTCTTCCTCCGTCATGTGTAAACATACTGTATTGTATCTTGTGCATCCATTCAATATGGTTGGTGTAAAGTGTAAAGTAGATGCGAGCTGTTTCTTTTGAAATGAATGTGGAATAAGAAAGCTTGATGCGGTTGAGAAAACGTCGGAACGCTTTTTTCGGCCACTTTTTACCACGCAGGAGGACCTCTTGAAGCGCATCTTCCAAAAGTAAGTTACCTCAACTTTATTTCTCTTTATAGAGCATTCTTATCTTGTGAAAATGTTTTTTTTAGTACAAGGCTAAAACATACTTATACAAACCTTAAACATACAAAATCTAGGACTGAAGCAACTTACGAACAATTTCAACTCACCAACGATCATCCAGACCCTATCTCGTTCGTAAGTTGGGCAGCATCTGTACCCCCGAAAATGGTAGTACAATACGAGAATAATGGCCACTTTGGTATTAGAAATTCTGCCCTTTACTGTTTCTAAGAAATTGTGGACATTGCATAAAGGTATTTTAATAGAACCTAAAAATAAAATATTAGCTTTTAAAAAAAATTGATAAAAAGTTTGTAATTTAATATCAAATGTGTGCAAACCTAACACAATTATAATAACACAAATTAAAATTCTAAATACACACCTGTGCCATGTTGAGCCTTACACTGACCGTCTTGCCTTTCTTGAGAGCCACGTGGAGCTTCCGACAATGAAGAAAAGCATCAAAGCAACTCCACAGGCCATCAAGTACAGTTACTGAGAACTCTAATTTCTTATTATACCAACCAGTCAGGATATCTGCGCACCAATCCAACAAGACCTTAAAAAGAACGTGTGAACATGGCATCATGAATAAAGCTGTATTAATTTAACAAACACTTGGGTACAGGGCATTTACCTGTTCCTTGTTGGGGAGCAAGCACTGAGAGGACACCCAAGCAAACCGTGCAAGTTTTAACTTGTCCTCCCATGGAGTCTGTGGGCTCTTTAGCTTCAGATGGATCCCAGAGTAGATGGCAGCCATCATTGATTCTTCTTAAATACTATAAAGAGGATCCTAGACATTACAATGCATTTATCTAAACAGAATTTAACTGCAGTAATGTCAGCAATTTTTGAGTAACAGGTCATGAGAAACCTGAATACATAACAACACAATGGTTGTTAATGGGTGAGTAGACTTCCGTAGACGGTGAGTGGTTAGGTAAATATGGTTAGTTGGATCCCTTAATCCCTGGGGTGGTAGGGGCACCATTTCATGTGGTGGGCCTTGGGAAAGTACAGCCTGGTGTCGCACATCCCTCTCCACACGGTCATCAACCGGTAAACTTTCACGTAATAGGTACTACATACAGCCTGTTTAATATTCTACGACACGGTTGTTGAAAGTTTTAGAACAGTGAAATAAAGTACATTCGGGGAAAATGTTTCTACTTGTGATTGTTTGATCCCAAAGTTATCATTTCGAAAGCTATACTCGTACACAATAATTTGAGCTGTGCGGCGGCTAGCTGCGTAGCATACCCAGCTGACGAAATACTCGGTTTTTGTTTTAATTTTCGCTTAGTGTGCCTACTTTGCTATGACATGTTTCAATTTGCACGTCAAAAACACCGCGTTAAGTTACATTATATATTTAACTTACGATTGATTAGTTCACACGTGTCCCGTTTTCACACTGCTGTGACCTTTCAACTTCTACAAGGCTCACTAGGCAAAAGCAGTCGAGATTCGATGATGAAAACCAGAGTCGCCTGACAGAAGCACTACTCCGACGAAACTCACGAAAATAGTTTTATTTTAGACGACTTATATTTTAGACTATGTGTTATTTGTCCATGTCGCATATATCTCTTTGTGTGTGTTTTGCTATTTTTCCCTTTTTTATTTTCTTTGTTATTGTATGTGTTTGTCTTGCTGTTGGTCACCCCTCTTGAGGGATATCAGTTAGTTAGTTAGTTAGTTAGTTAGTTAGTTAGTTAGTTAGTTAGTTAGTATGGTAGTTAGATAGCACCCACAAACTAACCCGCCCATGTCATTCAAACGGTATGTTATTATCAGCAACACAAATCGATAAATGTTGGGTGTAATTATTATCACACTTGAATATTCTCGAATTGTCATTGTTTAAAAAACTAAAATCTGACGAAACAATCTTACCCTTAAATCGTTTGCTTTTCCCTAGCAAAGTTTGCATACAACAGCAACCATCGAATGTCCTGACCCGCTCAAGGAACGGTACTTGAGTGTATCGAAATGAAGTCACCTTTCTTGTATGACACTGATCGCTTTTCCTTTTGAATTTTGTTCAAGAACTTGTTTTTCTTTTTTTCCTTAAAGCAATTGCTGCAAACCTCTGGGACCCAATTCTACTGTTGACAGACTCCGAACAGCAGATGCCCGTGACAGGCGGGGGTGTAGTTAGCCTGACGGCGATCAGCGATAATCGTCGTAAAAGGGCTGTTAAAAGTAGATAAAGACTGACTCCAACGGTTAAAACTGGCAAATGTAAAACAGAACGGGATTCAAACTCGCCTTGTAATGTTGACGTGAATGCTTCGCGGGTGGCGTCCATTTTCTTCACTTGCAGCTACTCTACACCCTGGAATATAAATATATATATTATGTTTAGTTGATCAAACTAGACGAAGATGCGATTTTTAATCCGCATGTCAATGTGTACACACTTACACCGAGTAAGCTTTCACAAGCCTTCGCACCTCAGGACGATGTGTCTTTCTGTGGGTCCTAACCCGGAGAGGAGGTATCCTCAGACCGGGTCGAGGATCTCCCGGCAAACACGCTTCCTTCGACTGCCAATTGTGTCGCCTCTCAGCCGAGACATCTCATCACTCCGATCGTACATCTGCGCCAAGACACGGACGCCTTTATGCACAACAGTTTCCTTTGCCAGCTCTTCGGCGCCCTCCACATCTGGATCACTGAAGACTCAAAATAACACCGACACTAGACACACATCGACCAAAGTACCCTTGGAGGACGTCAGAAGAGTTTTACGACTTGCTCACCCGGAGAGATGGAAACTGTCTGGTAAGAGACGGACAAGTGTATACATGTACAGGTTTTCCTACCCTTGTACAATATACACAATAAAATGAAACTATCTTATGCATCTGCAACACTCAAATAAAAATAACACATTTTGAAGACATATTGTAAAAATCAAAAACGATGATGTTATACTCCTTGTACAAAATTACCAATCACATTCAAATGCAAGTCAATTGAAACAAACAATGTACACTGGAGATCAAAATTAGAGGACAAATTGAATGCTTTTGATATAACACGAAAGCCGGGGGGAATCGGAGAGGAGGCGGATTTGCTAACACGAGGTGGTGTATCCCTGGATTTTCACAAAGAAAAGTTTTCCATCTGCCGCAGGGATGTCGAATTTTTGGACTGGCGTGACGTCATCCACTTCGCTACAAGCACCCCTAGGGCATCATGTTCATCTGTTAATAAACAACGGGGTAGACTGCTGGAAGTGTGAATTTCCCTACGGGGATGAATAAAGTATCTATCTATCTATCTATCTATAACACTATCTTCGCTGCTCAACAGTTTAAGGGTTCACACCATGCTACTAGAACACTTTTTTTTCACGAAATGACGAAAGGCATTTCACCCTGAAAATATTTTTCAGAACACACACTGATGAAATGAAATGAAATGATCTGCATTTATGTAGCGCTTTTCAAGTCAATGACTTCCCAAAGCGCTTTACAATGTGCTCCACATTTCCCAATAGCGGCCTTGCAGCCATGTAAGGCGCTAACCTGCTTATCGGGGTATTAGGGGTTCAGTGTCTTACCCAAGGACACTTCGACATGTAACACGGATGAGCCGGAATTCGAACTGGGATCCCTTGATCCCAAGACGAGCGCTCTACCTCCTGAGCTACTGCCGCCCACACACTGATCAATATTAGAGAACTCTATCTATCTACCTACCTACCCACCTACCTACCTACCTACCTACCTACCTACCCACCCACCCTGGTCATATCCCTCCCATACAAAAGTAAAGGAAACAATTTTTAAAAAGGGATAAAGTAGCAAAAAACACAGACAAAAATATTAGAGAACACGCTGATCAAAATTAAAGAACAACAATGACTTTGATATGGAAATAGATTCTACAGGTTACAACAGTCAGCAATTTTTACGAGAAGTGTACAGGCTTCCTGTGAATGACTTCAGCACATCTGTGGCAACAGGATATTACTGGTCTCTCACATTTCTGCGGTAGGATTTTAGGGGGTTTCTTGACCATAACTTAGTCGACAAGAATGTTCCAGAGGTTCTCTATTTGGTTGAGATCTGGACTTCGGGCAGGTCATACCATTAATTCATTTTTTTCACCTTCATGGAATATCTTTACACATTTTGCTCTGTGACATGGAGTATTGTCCTGCATGAAGACTGCAGTGTGATTGGGTGATGAACGCAAGTAAGAAACTGAGTGCTGTTGAAGAAAGTTCTGTTACACATTTGCATTTACTCGGCCGTGTAGCTGTACAAGAGGCTTAACTCCTGCTGCAGAAAACATGCCCCAAACCATGACACTTCCTTCCTCTTTCCCTGACTTTTTTTTACAACCTTTGAGTTTAGTCTTTCTCCAATATGTCCCCAAACACAATGCTTCCTATCAGACAAAATGAAATGTGCTTTAATCACTGAAAATATCTCTGGACCAGTTCTCCTTGTCCACACATCATGCTCCTCAGCAAAGCTAAGTTAAGTTAAGCTTTTTGATTTTTGTTAATGAGAGGCTTGGTTACTGCAGTGTGAGCCTTCAATCGAAATGCTCTTAAACGGTGATCCTTACCATGTTCACCACTGAACTGGCAAGCAATTCCAGCTGCAGTGTGGAAATGATTACCGATTGACATCTTCTGCAGTGATTGTTCTTCTCTTGCATTTGTCTTCCGTGGATGACCAGCCTTCTTAGGTGACTTAAATGAGTTTGTAGTTTTGTAAAGATTCTATATTCTTGTAATCGCAGATTTGGAACGATCAACTTGTCTTGCTGTGGCTGATGGGGGGATCCCTTTCATTTTCAGATGGACAACCTGCTACCGGAGGCTTTTAGTCACTTTAGAACAGTTTACTGTCTTGCAAAGTCAGTGAAACTGGCAGTTAGAATGCCAATTAAATAGGGGTTGACAGATTATCAAGGAAATTAGCACAATTTTCTAGATTTGCAACATTAAGTGGGAGGCACCTGAAAGTGTTCTCTAATTTTGATCAGTGCATTTTTGGTTTGCTTGTTAAAAAGCCTTTGTCCATTTTGTGGAAAAGTGTTGTATTGGCATGGTATGGACTCAACAAATTACCCATAAACTGTTGAGCAGTAAAGATGGTATTATTTCAAAACTATTCAATTTTTTTTTACAATTTTAATATCCAGTGCATGATGGCAAAAAGTTGTATTGTCTTCATTGTCATTGATAAAACTACATAATAAAACATAATGTGTAACAAAAGAGGAATTGTATAAACACAACAAAATGTCCTTAAACTGTTGAGCATTAAAGATGGTATTATTTCAAACATTTAAATTTTTTTCTAAGTTCTCTAATTTTGATCTCCAGTGTACGTATTGGTCCACTCCTCATAGATTGAACTTCTTTTCAGAATTATGCAACTCAGCTCATTGTTTTTCCAGTTGACCTGCATCTTATCTTTATCAATCTATACAAGTGGAAAATTTGAAGCAAACTGATGGGGCAACTTTTTTTCTCATTTTTGGTCATAGCTGCTGTTGGTTTTCTGACCATCTCCAGTGCTGTGACCATGTCTGCACCATTTCTCTTGGGAAAAGTGATTGACACAATCTATACAGCTGGAACGGACGTGGAGGCCATGAATTCATCCCTTACTTCACTGTGCTTCATGTTGACCGGTGTGTTCTTGTGTGGTGGGGCAGCCAACGCTGCCAGAGTCTACCTCATGCAGATTTCAGGTGAGTTGGAGAGGGCACATCACATAGGTCAGGTTATGGTACGATGAATAAACACACTGTCCTATTTTGACTATTTGAATTTATGTAATAGGTGAATACATATAGTTGAGTAATTCCTTATACGCAGTGTTTACCATACATAGGAAGATTCTGGCAGGCCGCCCGGGTTTAAATGGTCCCGCCAGTCGCATAAACTTGTATTACTAAAAATTATAATTATATTTGTAAATAGAAATACATTTGAAGGTAATCAAAATAACTTGTAGATTTCTCATTATATAAATGATTGCAAACGCTATGGTGTGTATTTGTGTTATGTAATTGTTAGTCAGAAAAAAATCAGTCAGCCCCTTCCCCCATGCTAAAGCGTGCACTCTTACCAACACACTGCAAAAGATAGCATCCGGTTGTTGCGGTGTTTGTCCCGCTCCACCTACACTGCGATTAGACGGCTGGGTAAAATGTGACATGACAATTGTCGCATTTTCCCCAAATTGAACATTTTTCAACTTTCAGCGACAAAAAAAAAAAAGGTTTAGCCTTGAGCGTTTTGTACAAAAAACTTGCCCCGGTGCCTCGTAACACTCTTGCTATTGTCAACAGAGCATAAAAATGCGAAGCTGCCATAGCAAGAAAGAAAAAAAATCACTGAATGAAGGAAAACACTTGGTTGGACACGGGCCCATAAGTTGCGTGTTACAATAACCTCCTATAAACCATCAAAGAAGAATCGGAATCCTGTCATAGCAGCATTTACTAAAGCAACAGTACTGATATTTAATACTGCAATTTACAAAATCACGATATTAGTGAATTTTAAGTTTGATTAAATGTAATACTCATATAGGTAAATTGGTCTGTTTGCTCGCCGATACGATACCTTGAAATAGTATAGCATTGGAACAATACTAGTTATTTTCAGTCTAAGTAGATGAGGAGAGAAATGTTTGAATTAAACTTCTGTCTTGTTCACCATGCTTTGTGGGTGTTACTTGTTTGCCATGTCATTTCATATAGTTTAATAGCTTCATAGCTCTAGCATCTTGATTTTACTGTAAAAATGCACCAGATTGATGCGTTTCAATTTAAAAGGTACAACATATTCTCAAGTAGGGACATGACCCCGGCCCCTCTTAGACTTTCCACCCACCAGGGTTTCACAAAATCCTATGAAAACAGCGCTTACAAGATGTTAACAGCCAGCCACCTTTTTCCAAATCATGCTTTTAAAGTTATTGTAAAGGCAATTTGGCATGGCGACAAATTCTAGGAACCATTAGTATACTTCAAACAAATTTGCATTGTGTACCTTTATGTAAAACAAACACTCAACGTTGTCTTAAAAATATTGACTACCGTTGTTTGATGCTGAAACACAATGCCAGTCATTGGAGACAGCTTGACAAGGCAATAATAATGAAGGTGCTACTGTTTAACCCAGTTGCCAAAACCCCTTCATTCTTTGACAAACGTTTGATGAGGTTTACATTGGAGCAGAGAAAATATTAGCACTGTTGATGTTAGTCAAGGTGCAATTGTTTATCGACTTTGATTTTTATGATTTTTTTAATTGGATTTTTAATCACTAGGGATACAAACATAAAACCATTTTAGCTTTTAAAAAAATTATACTGCATCCAGGGTGAGAATATAAAACCAACAAACAACCAATCCTAAGTCATGAACAGCAACAACAACGCAAAATAAAAGAAAGAAAAGTGAACTAAGAAAACAAACCGAGAAACAACAGTTCCACATCAAACCTAGAAAAAGCAGATGCAGTAAATAGACCTGTTGCAGTGGGTGGCTCCCCCACACTTGAGACACCTGAATTTTGTATTGTATTGTATTTATTTATTCAGCCAGTATAAACCATAAACATGATATATACAAGAAATCATTTGACACGCGAACACTCAATAATGATAAAATAATAGATTTAAAAGAATAAAAAGAATAGAGTAAAAAGATATTGTAATGTGTAATACAAGGTAATTATATAGAATAGTTTAAAAAGAAAGAATATGTAAATAACAAGACTAGAGTAGAATAGGTCAGAGGACCGCCGTTGGCATAATAATCCTATACTTAATAACCTAAATCAATTCCCGTTGAACATACGGATAGCGGAAGGGTAAAAACTCTCTTTAAGACGTGAAGTCTTGCTCGCAATTAAGTGAAGACGGCGAGCTGACGGCAGGTAATCAAAGTACCTACGAGCAGGGTGACTGGGATCGTCTATAATTTTTAGTATCCGTTTTCTAGTTCGATCGATGTAGATACTTTGCAGGGACGGGAGGCCAGTACCTATTACTTCCTCCGTCCTCACTACTGATTCCATCTTTTGACAATTCTTTCTGATTGACGCGACCAAACCAAACTGTGATTGACCTATTTAAAATGGATTCAATGATAGCACGATGAAAATTGACTAGAATGTATTGACGGACTCCGAATGATTTGAGTTGACGAAGGAAGTAGAACCTTTGTCTGGCTGACTTTAGAATATCAGTAGCATTGACAGTCCATGTGAGGTCAGCTGACAAGTAAGTACACAGAAACTTGAATGAACGGACCAGTTCCACCTCACTACCATTAATTGACAGTGGCACATGCGGGGGAGGCTTAGTACGGAAATCTATTATCATCTCCTTAGTTTTACCTATATTCAATAACAGATTTCTCTCATGACACCAGGTGGAAAGTGAATCAATTTCTGCTCGGTATTCAGTTTGAAATAAAGCCAGTAACCGTGGCGTCGTCTGCATATTTAGCGAATAGATAGATAGATACTTTGTTCATCCCCGAAGGGAAATTCACATTTCCAGCAGCATCCCTGAGCTGAGAACAATCGAGAACAATCGAAAATAACACGGGAGCTGCTGGAGTGGCTGCCATTCGTGACGGCGCCGGAAGAAAAGATTCAATTTGAATCATGTACAAACAAACAAACAATTGAATCATGTACAAACAAACAAACAAACAAAATATTCATGTTTCAATAAGTGGAGTGTTAATAAAATGGGGGGGAAATAATTTCTGATACTGATATAACCAGGTAAAACTAATTTTAAGTTACCTGTCCAAATGAATGTTGTGCCATCTCACCTTTCCCACTCTCTCTCCTCTCACCTTTCCCACTCTCTCTCCTGCAGTTGACTTGCTGCTGCTCGCTCCTGAAACTAATACTTACCTCTTTGTGTATTGTGCAGTCCCTTCTCAAGTTTATTCAGGGTGATTAAATAATTTTACACTTATTGTATCTAAGAATATGGTCTCAAATCCCAAACCAGAGCAATATACAGTGCTGTTCAAAATAATAGCAGTGCAATGTGAGTAACCAGAAAATCTCAGGTTTTAGTATATTTTTTGTTGTTACATGCCAAACAAGCTACCAGTGGGTGCAGTAGAGTCTCAGAAAACAAACAAGGCCCAGTATTCATAATAGGCTCGCTCCGAAGGTTGTGCAATTGGGCGAATAGTTCTAAGGCGTGTGTTAAAAAAATAGCAGTCTCTGCTGTTGACTGTACAAACTCAAAACTATTTTGTATTTCAAAAAAGTAGGTCTTGTAATAGTGAATGGTCAGAATTGGGTTGACAATCATGTGTGAATAGGGAAAACAAAGTTGGAGACAATGGACAGCCCTGAGGCGTACCAGTGTTGAGGACAATAGAACATGAATTTTTCTCACCAATGCGAACGGACTGTTCTCTATTGAGAAGGAAATCTAAAATCCAATTTGATAGTAAAACAGGAAAATTGAGGTCATGAAGAAGTTTAAAATGCAGTTTAGAAGGAATTATAGTGTTAAAAGCCGAATTAAAATCTATGAATAAAACCCTAACGTATGAATTCCTATGCTCAAGATGACTTAGAATCTTATGAATACAAATTGAAATGGCATCATTTACACTTCTATTAGCACGATATGCGAATTTGTCTAGATCTAGATTCGATGGTAGAAAGGACTTCATGAATTTCAATACGATCTTCTCAAAATTTTCATTATCATGGACGTGAGTGCTATGGGTCTATAATCGTTCAAACATGAGACATTGTTCTTCTTCGGGACCGGTACAATTGTAGCGCGCTTCCAACACGAGGGTACAGTAGCAGAACTCAAAGACCAATTGAAAATACCAGTAAAGACTGGGGCAAGTTGAGAAGCACACTCTTTGAGAAGGCGGGGTGAGAGTTTATCGGGGCCTGGTGATTTTCTCTCTTTCAACCTCCCGAAATCACGTCTGACCTCCTCTTAACTGATGATCAAAGGATTGTCGTCCTCGGTCACCGGGGCTGTCACTGGAGTACTACTATTGTCCTTGTCAAATCGGGCATAAAAGTCATTGAGCTGATCAGGTAGAGTAGCGTCCACATTACCAATAGTCTTCTTTGGTCTTTTGTACTGAGTTATGAGCTTCAAGTTTTACCATAGAGCACTGGAGTCCTGAGTGTTGAATTGTACCTCTACCCTACCGCGGAATGAACGATTGGCGGCCTTAACACCCTTTGTCAACGCTGATTTCGCTTGGCGGTAAGCGTCAGGGTCCGAGTCCTTGTGTCGATAAACGATCAATTTCCGGATGGACTTGTTGAACCATGGTTTTGAATTGGAGTACTGAGTTTTGGACGTAGTAGGTAGACAAAGCTCCTGGCAGAAACGTACGTAATCCGACACCGTGTCCGTGTATTCGTTGATGTCATTCCCGTGTTTTAGTACTTCCCAGTTCGTGCACTCCAAACATCCATGCAGTTTATCCACATCATCTGGTGACCAGGTCAGATGGGTACGTTTGGTAGGTGGAACTTGCTTGAGCTGTTGTTTGTAGGCGGGTATGAGTAGTACCGTGGAGTGATCAGAATTCCCCAGACTTGACCGGTTGACAGATTTGTACGCCTGCTTCACTGGACAGTAACAGTGGTCGAGGATCTTGTCACCACGGGTTGGGCATGTGACTTGTTGTTTATGGTTTGGTAGTACGAAACGAAGATTGGCCTGGTTGAAATCACCTAATACTATGGATAGGGTGTTGGGATCCTTGTTTTCGTACTTGGATATAGTGCTTGCTAATCCTTTTAGTGCGACATCGACGTCGGCCCTGGGGTGGATATATACAGCGGTGAGGGTCACTGGTGAGAAATCACGAGGAAGATAGAAAGGCCTGCATTTAATGGTCACGTATTCTAAATCAGCGGAACATCCACTGGATATAATCCGAGCATTCGTAAACTAGCTGTCGTTCACCAAAAACACACTCCACCTCCTCGGGATTTACCTGTGATATCTGTGTCCCGATCCTGACGGAAAATCGTAAATCCCAGCAGCTGGACTAAGGAATCAGGATGTGATGGTTTTAGCCAAGTTTCAGAAAAACAAAGCATGTTGCAATCACGGAAATCTTTCTGGGTATGTATCCTCATAAACAAGTAATCAGTTTTGTTATAAAGCCTCTGAACGTTAGCAAGCACTATACTAGGTATAGGAGTACGTCCCATTTCTTCTTCTGGTTTTTACCAATAATCCACCTCTTCTTCCCCGTTTACGGGTTCGAACCCGACGACTCTCGTTCCTAATTTCAGCATTAAAATTGTCAATATCTGATAAAAGTGGGTGGTTAAAAAGTGTAATATACACAGGGCGTAGTAACAGTAGTTCCTCTATAGAATATTGCACGATAGAGTACGTTGTAGAGATAAAGAAAAGCGATAAAATGAAGAAAATTATGAGAGCTCGACGTGACGCGTCGCCTTCGATCGACGCCGGGACAGCGCGACGTGACGTCATCACTACGCGACACTTTGTCTATCTATCTACCCTGCTCATATCCCTCGAGAGGGGTGACCAACAGCAAGACAAAAATAAAAAAAAAAAGGTAAAAAGGAGCAAAAAACACAAAAAAATTGACCATGGCCAACCCAAATGCCCAAACACCTAAAACAAGTTAAGCACCTCGGCACCCAAGTTGGTCATGCTTTCGTCCCTCCAGATGAAACAGGACACAAGAATGTGGCCATGTCACTCAGGTCAGGGTGACACAATACATTCAACAGCAGGGCCCGATAGCTTTCACTGGTTTACCCCTGCCTCATCATACAGGTGCCCTGCCCATCCCTTAGAACGCGTCCAAACATCCCACTATCCTTTCACAACACCTCTCCACATATTCCTATCGCCAACAAGAGCTCTAGCTTCCACTAAATTTAGACCTCTTTCCTGCAGTACACTCATAACACCATCCATCCACGTCAACTGTTGTCAAAACTGTGCCCTATGTACTGTATAGTCGACTGAATTTTAGTGTGATTGTCATGCCTTAACTTTTCATGTGTGAGAAATAATTTCCAATGTAATATGTTGAAGGTAATATTGTTATTTTTATCGAATTTCCAAGTCACATGTACTCAATAAAAACCATATGTGGCTCGCAAGACATAGGTTCCCATGCCCTGAATGGACCATCTTGCATGGAATATATTCACAGAGCCCTTAAGTGAGTATCTAATAATTTATTTGTTATTGACCGCACGATAACGCTATTTCAGGTTTTCGTATGTGCCATCAGTTGTTGATCCGTTGCACACACACGTGACCTAACCACGTGACAACACCATGACGGATGGCAGTAAACCGTACCAAACAGTGGGTGAGGCCAATAAACAGTAGACAACAACAAAAGCTATACTAATTAGCACCATTGGGTAAGACTAGTCAAACCAATATTGTGCAGCTGTCAAATGAGGTAGATCATCCTGTCGGAAAGCACAAAGGACGCTATTTAGAGAAACTGAGGATATCATTAGGAATGCTAGCTACCAAGCAACAAAGTCTTCCTTCTGACATATTAACATATCTTAACAAATGGTCTGGTATGCCCAACTTCAGTCCACCCTATCTGTACTATATTGTAAACTGAGTATCCCCATACACCAGTCCTGAGCTAAAAGCTTATAAAAGTCAGGACGCTTAACAGTTATTTTTAAATGGTCAGAGTTACCAGGCTTAGTTTTGCCAACAAATGCACGCCCTGAAATGCTCCCCTCGCGCAAACCTTACCAAAATGACTTTATGTCTAAATTTTGGGGGATTGTAATAGAACAGTAAAGCATGAGCTATTTCCACCTTGTATAGAAATGAATTTTAGGCATGATGAAAATATTTATTTAGGTGAAATGACGTTTTCTCTTCTGAACGTTCGTCCTTTATTTTATCAGTTAGTAAGTTCATTTCAGCTTAATAAGCTTTGTAACAGTTTTCAATTAATGTGATATTCAGAAGATTATTGTTTTGAGTCCCTGGCTAATCACAATCAAAGCACCTCATTTTCATAGAAAGAAATGGCAACAGTAAGCCACTAATGTTGCTAGTTAGCACTCGCTATCTTATTATTTTAAGTGTCTTTGTCGTGACTCGTCACTACTTCCATTAAGTTGCTCGGAAATACATTAAAAGTACCTTGTCAAAAATGTTCGCTGCAAATCCTGGAATACTTGAGGGCTGCCAATCTTCCAGTTTTGTGCCTGTGCACAACACCAGTCCTTCGGTTTGACTCGCAGATAAACATTGCCATCTTCTGTCTTCATCAAAAGGGATACAATTCCAAATCGAGCTTAGAAGCTTGCCCACCGCACAGGAATAAATCACCATGGTAAAAGTTGTGGTTACATTCTTCTGCGGTGGTTATTGGTATTTGTCTCAACTCAACTGCCTTTTCAATTGCCGTTGCGCTCAAGTGCATCTTGCCGTCCATTAAGGCAACCTGAATGTTTTCTTCACATCTTATAATAGCTTCTCGTTTGCTGTGCATTTCCGTCCACGCATGTTGACGCCAGGTCTTAGGAGGTTCAAATTCAGAAAGTGTCTTAAAAATAAACTTGCTCCACATTTCCTTGCAGGCCAACAGATTGTTCGAAACCTCCAGGCCTCTGTCTTTTCCTCAATCCTCAGACAGGAAGTGGCATTTTTTGACAGGAATAGGACAGGCGAGCTCATCAATCGCCTTTCTGTGGATACGGCCGTAGTTGGCCGCTCTATCACCGACAATCTTTCCGACGGCTTAAGAGCCACGGCCCAGGTAGCTGCTGGAGTCAGTATGATGGTAAGTGTGGTTCGGCGATCATTTACACCTTTGTTGACGATATTTCAGTGATTGCCCAGCTTAGATTTAAACGCCAACAAGAGGTCAGATTTGAGAGCGTTTCCAGTTCAATTTTCAAAAAAAATCTACATCCAGCAGTGTTTCCTATAGAATTCTGTGAGACCCCAGTGGGTGGACAGTCTGTGTCCGGGGAAAGTGTTTGGGGGCGTGTCCGAGAGCATGGCATTTAAGAACACAAAGTGCTAAGTTTTGAGGAACGGATTCAGTATCTTCTGTCAGTAATAGACAATGTTTTGGAGCCACTAATATGATTAAAATTAGTCCAAATAAGGATCGTTTTACTACTTTGACTCATTTTTTAAAATGTCGTTTTTGTCCTCCGTATTGCAATCTTTCTTGAACCTTTCCTGTGCTCAATGTGGTACTGCAGCAGTCAAACACCCCCCCCCCCTTTTCATATGAAGCCAAGTTAATTTGTTTGGAGTCTCATGCGTTCAGACACATTTTGACAGTTTGAATTCCTGACCTCCATGATATGCTCGGGCGGCGATAGCTCATGAGGTAGAGTGGTCATCATGGGACTAAGAGGTCACATGATTGATTCCTGGCTCTTTTGAGTTAAATGTCGAAGTTTCCATGGGCAAGATTCCGAACGCCTAATACAGGGGTGTCAACTTTTCGAAAGCCGGCTAGTTTTGGTAAACTGAAGATGTGTGAGGGCTGACTATTCAGCCTGGAATTCTTTTCTTTTCTTTAAGAAATTCACTCTCCGTGAAAGATTTGCAGTGCATGGCGATGAGCATAGCGACTTTGTATCTCGTATTTTTTGCATTTTCATTCCACTTGCAGGGTCTCGTGAAAACGCGCTGTTGCGCCATTAAAATAGCTTCACCTTTTCACAAAGTTCGTTTCCAGTAAGCTTTTTTTAGTCAGTATGTTTCGTCTGGCAGTCCCTCTTGATATTATTTTTTTTTAAAACCATCCTCAGTCTCTTGCCAAATTAGGCAGACGCAGTTATTTCGGATTTCAGTGAAGAAATACTCCAATTTCTAGTTGTCCTGAAGGCGGCGGCCCTCACAGTCAACTTTCCTCTTTTTATTCATAGTCGCCTTGTCAGAAATGGGGATGGGCTAAAATTCTCACAGAGCCAATGGCAAGATGGCCAAAGGGATACTGCCATCATCCGGTGAAATGGGGAAATCTTTTTGGTCCAATTTTATTTTGTACTGCGGTCAACATTACTGGCCGCCCACATATTATTCATTGTATGACAGAGGCCGCGGGCCAGTAAAAATGTTTTTACGGGCCGTAACTGGTTCCGGGGCCGAACTTTGGAGATGCTTGCCCTGATGCCACCGATAAGCAGGTAGGCGCCTTGCATAGCTGACTCCGCTATCGCTGTGTGAGTGTGTGTTAATGGTTAAAATGTGAAGCGCTTTGGGAGGTCTTCGGTGATTTAATAAGCGCTATTTAAAAATACAATCCAGTCCATCTTATTTCCTGTTCAATAAGCTGCTGCTTTCTTTGTTCCTCTCACTCCTACAGTTTTACGTTTCCCCCAGCCTGGCGAGCTTCATGCTGCTGATCGTGCCGCCTTTAGCTGTGGTGGCCGTGGTATACGGACGATATCTTCGCTCTATTTCCAAAAATACGCAAGATGCTTTGGCACAAGCCACGCAGGTAAATCATATACACAGGCCTGCTGGCTAAAGAGTCAAAAGTGTTTTGGACATGTAAAGTAAGGCTCCTCGGCATGAGGTAACTATTGTATCAACATTGTGAGGAAGTCTGAAAAAAATTTAAGATAAAAAAAAAATTGCTTCAACCTATCCTGTGTTTTAGGAAGGAAAATTATATTTGGTGTACAATGATTGGTCATAGTAGTGGTACTGACAGTTGAAGTTTATGGTTTTGAAAATCTTGCTACGTCTTGGGATCAAGAGATCGCAGTTCGAATCCCAGCTCCTCCGTGTTACATGTCGAAGTGTCCTTTGGTAAGACACTGTGAACCCCTAATGCCCCCAATAAGCAGGTTGGCGCCTTGCATGGCTGCACGGCCGCTATTGGTGTGTGAGTGTGTGTGAATGGGTAAATATGAAGCTCATTGGGATCTTTGGGAAGTCTATATAAATGCAGATCATTTAATTTCAATTAATTGCAGTCTAATGATTTGTCACACGGGCTGTATTAGAGTAGATTGTAACCACAAAGAGCATAATTGTTTCTACATTTTAGAGTTATGTAAAATAACATCGGGGATCAGTCACATCAGTGTATTGTTTGTTGAAAATTTTGAACAACAAACAGTTTATTAACCTTTTTATTTTATTTGCCAAAATGTTAGAACCAGTTTTAAAGTTTTTTTTTTTTCGTTCAGTTGGCAGAGGAGCGAATCAGCAATTTGCGGACTGTGCGAGCCTTCGGTAAAGAACTTTCTGAAGTCAACAAATACACGCACATGACTGATCAGGTCCTCAAATTGGCCAGGAGGGAAGCTGTGCTGCGAGCCGCCTTTTTTGGAGTGGTAAGAATGTCAAGTCAAGTTATGTTTATTTGTGACACCCTTTATCACAGGAAGTCGCAAAGGGTTCTACAGACTACCGACTATTATTAAAGCAACTCCTTATCTAAAACCTTTATGAGGGCAAGGAAAAACTCAAAAACCTCAGCAAGAGGAAGTTAAGAAACCTTGAGAAGGGGCTGCGCATGAAGTAATCCCCTTTTTTTCTTGGATCTTGGGATCACTAGTAGAACATCATTTTTCAAGCAAATGCTCCGAGTTGGAACAAAGGGGGAAGTTAAATCTGAATAATATGAAGGGGCAACTCCATATGTTTGCATCCTAGGATTAAAGTAAAAAAATAAAACCATATTAAGGCTTTGATGTCCAAGTAAGTAGTAACTGTCATGCTTATGAATAATTTATTTTATTTATTTTATTTTATAAAACCAATTACTAACTTTTGGAAAATGCTATAAATGAAAACACCAATATAAAGTTAGTTATTAAGGAATTTTGATTGAGTAATTTTTTACTTGTTTACTCTGTGATTAAGGGTTGAACAAATAAATTAGACTTACTTTGATTAAATTCAATAAAGATGACCCCTGTATGTCTTTCCTCTTAAACCATTGATGCTTATTCTAAATCTTCATCAGTCATTGTCACTGTGGATGGTTGTTTCAGACTGGTCTCAGCGGTAACATCATGATTCTGTCCGTGTTGTACAAAGGAGGCCTTCTAATGGCCAGCCAGCACATGACTGTTGGAGAACTCTCCTCGTTCCTCATGTATACTTTCTGGGTTGGCATCAGCATTGCAGGTATTAAAGCTTGCACACTATGCACATTGCTAGATAGATGCAGGTTCTTTATGCATCAATTTGTGCAACAGGCCTAAGTACTTTCTACTCAGAGCTAATGAAGGGCTTCGGTGCAGGAGCGAGATTGTGGGAGTTGCTGGACAGAAAACCAGAGTTCCCTCTAAATGGTCAGTATGCGCATCCATGTGAGGGGATTGCAGGTGCCTTATAAATTGTGTTATAATTAAAAGTGAGAGTCCTTTAGTAGATTAACAAAGTTTAGTCTATATTACTTATGGTTTTATTGGATTTTAATATTCACGGTAGAAGACTTTCCCAAATCTTGCTGTGCAGATAAACATTTAGGACCAGTTACAATTTCAGTATTCGCAAAAACTACTGGGGAAAAATATCTTCTGGTGTTTCTGTTCCACAGAAGGCCAAGTTCTTCCTCAAGAGCAACTTAAGGGTCGCTTGGAGTTCCACGATGTCTGCTTTTGCTATCCCACTCGTAAAGATGCTCCCATCTTCCGTAACCTCAGTCTTCTGGTGCCAGCTGGAACAATCATGGCTGTAGTGGGATCAAGCGGATCAGGAAAATCAACTCTCGTGTCCCTGTTGCTCAGGCTGTACGACTGTGACTCAGGTGAGAATGTTTTTCGTTTTTTCGCAACTTTCTTAAAAGTAGAAGTTGCTGTACGTACTGGTAACTCAGTTTTCATTTCTCCCACCAGGTATCATCACTGTGGACGGCCGTGACATAAGAGACTTAAATCCTTACTGGCTCAGAAGTCACATTGGAACTGTTAGTCAGGTAAAAATACAGTTCACAAATCATACTTTTAAGACCATCACGATTTTCTAACGTCATGTCCCTTAGGAGCCCGTGCTTTTCTCCGGTTCCATCAGAGATAACATCGCTTATGGCGCTTCAAACCCGTACGCCGTGACCGCAGAGGAAATTTACAGGGTGGCCCGAGTATCAAACGCATTTGATTTCATCCAGTCGTTTCCCAAAGGCTTTGACACTGTGGTGGGGGAGAAAGGCGTGCTGCTATCAGGTAAGGATCTTGTACTCGCATTCAGCTGGTTGGCACATAACTCACATTTAGGCATTCACCCACAAAAACGACAGTATAAATTTATATACATGGAATTTGAGAAACGTTTCCCAATCTAGTAAATATTTTAAATTTGTATTTCAGGTGGTCAGAAGCAAAGAATAGCCATTGCAAGAGCTCTTCTTAAGGTTAGTGAGGCACCCTTTTTTTCTTTTATTCAGAGAAATAGATTTTGCAGGTTTAAATCAACCAGAAGCCAAAACTTATACATTCCATTAAGCTGTTGATCTATTATTGAATGAATTGCTCCTTATGACATTAAACTAGTAATTGGAGCCTATAATTGTTGCTTCAATGTTAACATGTACTTTTTTATTATCAGAATCCAAAGATTCTTCTTTTGGACGAAGCCACCAGGTATAACCATAGAACAAGCTGCTTTTTTACACAATTTGTGTTATCTTTAGTACAATATTTTAATCTGTATTCCTTGATTTGACTTACAAGTTGTATTATATCCCATCCTTAGTGCACTGGATTCTGAGAATGAGTTTCTGGTCCAGGAGGCATTGGAGCGTCTTATGGAAGGTGGATTCTGATTCATGCTTTATGTTTATTTCAGCAATATATCATATGCATAATTTAAGATGAACAGGTTGCCATACGGGTGACAGATTATATCAGAATGTTATACAAAAATCTGTTTAAACCAGGTGTTTTGATTTTTATACCCACTGTATAATTTTGTTATACATTCATTTTTCATTCAGTAGCATTTTTTTAGAATTGAATTTTTAAATGTTATGGTAGTGAAGAATGGACAAATATTATTGAAGAATTTTCTTGGAGGCCACCTTCCTTATTATTTCTTTCACATCATTAGGAAGGACAGTTG